>NC_034421.1:14627028-14757751 GCF_002078875.1 Numida meleagris | reverse complement strand
GCTCCCCCTCACCCCGCAAGGCCCGGCCCGGCCCCGCGGAGCCGCTCCCGGAGGGCGAGGAGCTGCGGGACCGCGGCGCCGGGCGCTGGAGACTGCTGCGGCTGCTGGAGCAGGGAGGCTGCGGGCTGCTCTACGAAGGTGCGGGACCGGGCGCGGGGCCCCGAGCCGAGGGTCGGCCGGCAGCGGGCCCCGGACCGAGCCGCGGGGCTGAGGGGTGGGAACGCGTCCCCGAGCCGCCTCCTGCGGACCCCGAGCGCAGACGTCGGCGCCGAGCGCTTCACGCTGCCGCGCGTCTCGGCGGAAAGCGGCTGCGCTGCGCTGCTCCGAGTTCTTCGGGTCCCGGAGCTCTGCGCTGTGGGTGCTGCCAGCGTTGAGCACGCGTCAGTTCGGGGCTCGGGCGGACGGGAATCTGCTCGGGCACCGGGCCGCTCCCCCGCGGCTCAGCGAATGCCCACCTGCGCTCCCCTGCCCGGTTGCAGACTTCCAGGGGACACGTTTCGGTCTCGTCCTCTGCTGTTTGTCCTGGAAGCTGCTAAGCTTTGCCTGATGTTTGGCTTTAGCATCGTTATGCTCGCTTTCACTGCTGTGTAACGCAGGCTGTGCATCCGCAGACGTGGTTGCAGAAAAAGCGAAGGGTGTTGTACAGCGGAGGGTGCTGTTATTGAGCCACCCCTTGGCTGAGCAGCAGCGGATAACAATGTGTAACATCCGGGCCAAGGGCAGAACAACAGAAGCTTCCCCAGGGGGAAGTAATGGGTGTGAATGCTGGGGGAATTTTGTCAGGTATAACGGAGGCAAACAGGTGGGGGAGAAGGGGCTCTGATCCCTTCCAGCTCTGATAAACTACGAAGTGAGCTGGAGGGAGTTCTCACCAAATTAATGGGGGGGGGGGTGGAGTGAGTTCGAGATTCTGCTAACAATTTGTTCTTTACGTACCATCCTCAAAGCCCCCACTGCTGTAGCTCCAGGCGCTCAAGTGACTTGAGCGGAGCTGCACCTGCAGCATGCCAGGGTGCTGTGCTCCCGGAGCAAGGTAAGCATTGTTTTGTAGAAGCACTGGAAAGCACCGTCACAGAGGATGCTTTTGCAAAGACCAAGTGAAAGAAGCAGAGGATAAGTAGAAGTCAGCAGTGCAGGCGGTGCTTGACGATGCAGCTGACACCGCAGGTACCTCTTTTCCGTGCTCTGTAACCACATCTGTTCCATCCTCCCACAGCACAGTCAGCATCTGGAGCCTGTCCTCAAAAGCAAAGATTCTCCCTCAAACTTGTGAGTTTTGATATGCTTGGGTAAGGAATAGTGTGTAGTGCTGCATCCTGGGCCTGACCCGTCTGCTCTCTATCACCAAAGTGTCCAAGGAACACGGGGAATGAATGTGGTCTGAGAGCCCCCCCGGCCAAAGCCCTGCTGTCCCGTGGGGTGGGCACTGGCTTGCTGTCCTCGTTGTGGGTGTTTCCCTTAGAGAAGTGAGTGAACACCGCTGCGTAGGGGACGGATAAAACTTCCCAGGAGCTTCTTGCTTGGTTGTCAGTGTAATTTGGCTCTTCTGCTAATGGTGCGAAGGCAAGTAGATAGGAGGGTTTAATTTAAAACAACAGAAAACCTTCGTCCCAGGAGGTCGCCTCTTCCATCCGGCAGGCTCAGTGAGCTCTAAAACTGGCTCCAGTGGTGTGAGGTTGAGTTCCTGTTTCGTTCTCTCTTGGTATGACGAGTGCACAAATGCTGCTGAAGTCTGGGGATGCTGGGGATGTCGGAATTCGGTGGCGGTGCCGTGAACCAGCACTGAGAGACTCGGTGCCAGAACGCATCTTTACATTCCTGGGTGCTTGCCAGCAGCTCGGCTTCTCCAGAAACGTGGTATTTTCAGCAATAGCTGCTCTGCAATTGCAGTTCAGTGGATGATTAATGGCTGCGTGGGGGCCGTGCTGGTGCCCACTCACACACACTTGTAAAACTGCTCGCTCTGCTGTCAGAGAGGAGCTGGGTCACGGAATGAAGGCAGTGTTATTAGTGAGAAAAGACAGCTAACTGCTACAACAGCAGGACCAGCAGGTGGGGAGCTCTGCTCACTTGTGAGCGTAACTCTCCCAGCTCCCGTTACTTTGCACCTTTGGCACCTCCTGGCTTTGCAGCAGAGGGCTGTGCTGTGGCACACGAAGGCGTTTCAGTTCCTGGGTTTGACAGTTCCTGTTGGCTCTCCAGGCAAGATGCACGATAAAATATCTTCGGGGACGTGGTCGTTTGTGCTGTCTGGAGTCTGCTGATCCTGCAGAAAGCACAGCCCCATGGGTGGGACCCGTGGTATCAAACCCAGCCGGGTGTGAAACGCCCGCCTCCTCCCACGCACAGCATCCCTGCTATGTTAGTTTGCAGTATGCTGAGTACCCGTGTACCAGCATCAGTGTGTGTGGGCACACAGACTCGTGGACTGGTTTGTAAGCTGTCGGGTCACTTGATAGCAGCGGTACTAAAAGGGCAGTAGCGTTGGTTGCTGTAAAAAGGGTTTTAAGAATTCAGCATTACCCAGACACTTGGGAAATGTGATGGATGCAGACTTTCTTGCTTGTCTTGTTTTCTGACAGCTAGCCTAAGGCAGGATAGCTGCTTCTTGGACTCACCTGCTTGCAGAAATAACCTCACTCATGCTGTGGCTAAGAAGGTTGACTCTGGCTCCTTCTAACGTAACAGCTCCAGGTCTAGAGCTCGCTCCGGGCTGCCAGATGGTTTGCATTGTCTGGGTGCTGCTAACCCACAGATGGTTTGCATTGTCTGGGTGCTGTTAACCCTCATGCATTTCTTGGTGGTGCTTGAGACGTTCTAACGTGAGGCAGCTGCTGCCTCGCTTTGTGCTGGTGCATGGAGTTGATGTGCGGTGCTAAATAGTGAGCCAAAAGACCCAAGCTCTGTTCTCTCATTTTTTTTTTTCCTATTTTTTTTTCTTTTGAGGAGGGTGGGACAGGGGAAGTTCTTTCAAATGTATAGTGAAGGTCTTGTAGCAATCGTGCCCAAATTTCCCTTTCTAGCAGGAAGTGTGTAGCTGAAGTAATGCGTTTTCTTTGTTTCCTTCAGGATGTCAAGGACAGTAAGATCTACAACGAACAGAACTTTTTTCAGCGAGCTGCGAAGAAAGACAGAGGTTGGTGCTCTTTGGCAGGGTGAAGACTAGGCTGCCTGTTAGGAAAACTGCCCTCACTCTCATTTGTCATCTGAGTCTCTCAGAAGGCCACACTAGAATAAACCAGTTTGCTGCTTCCTCTGTGCCAGTGCTGAGCGGTTCAGCCCAGAGCCTGCTCTCCCAGTACTGCACCTTCAGACACCGCAGCGTTGGCATTTTGCAGCTCTCTTGTTCTACTCAGGCTTGGCTGTTTCTCCCCGCAGCCTGGCTGGCTGCTGTTCCCTGTCTCTCTGTGCCCCCTCTGTGGGCATTTCTGTCAGCTTCTGTCAAGTATTTACTTTGTTGACTCAAAAACCTGAACATGGGCAAAGCTGACCAGAGAACAGGGGCAGGTGTTTGAGCAGAGGTGAGAGGGGAATTCCTGCCAACCGGCACTTCTGGGAGGGCTGGAATCAAGTCCTTCCCAGACCTCTTTGTAGAGGTTCCTGACTCTCTCTTCTCCCATTCCTATTTTATGTAGCCCAAAAGCAAGCACATGCCTTAGCCTGCTCTGGCATTTCCAGCATCCTTGCTGTCTTATTCTTGCTCTGCAGCGCTATGTGCATTGACGTGCCAACACCCTGGCACGTTAGGCTGGCATTTCTGGGGCAGATCGGTATGGAAATAGCTTGGCATCTGCCGTACTCTTTTCCCTTCTAGTGGAGAAGTGGAAGAAGCTGCACACTTTGCCGCTGCTGGGAATCCCCAGCTGTGTTGGCTTTGGACTGCATGCAGATAAATACAGGTGAGGTGACTCTGTGAAGGGCACAGCTGAGCTCTTCTGTCCACACCTGCCATCTTCGTGGCCTTTCCTCCTTCCCTTCTTGCTGTGTGCTGTCCTTTTTCGTGCTGTTCCGTGGGTTCCTAATTTGATGTGCTGCTCCTAATTTATTACCAAATGCTTTGCCTCTCATCCTGTTTCCTTCAGTCCCTGGATTGCTGGTGTAGCCATTGCATTTGCAGCTCCTGCTCCTCTGGCCCAGGGACGCCTTATTCTTGTCTTTTAAACTTAACACAAAAAGGGAGGCTGAGACTTTGTATCTGCAACAAGCTCCTTTACGAGGAGATTTTTTTTATCTAAGGGAGGAAAGCTTTGCCCAGGTCAGTGTGAAATAGAGGAGGGTTTCTAATCCGGGTAGACAGCTTTGAGAATCTGCTGCAGGGTTTCTGAACCAGGCAGGTACTGCTACATCCTTGTCTCTTGTAGGTTTTTGGTGTTCTCTGATTTAGGGCGATCTCTTCAGTCCATCCTGAGTGACGGCTTGCACCTGAATGAGAAGGCAGCTTTCCAGATTGCAGTCCGGCTGGTACGTAGGGAACCAACACTTTCCAAGAGACTTGTTCAGAAAAGGCATATAACTTCCTTCTTCATCTTTTAAAGGTATTTTCAAGCTAATCCAGGGGGTTTGCTGGGGTCTTAAAGTAGCATCTCTTGAGCCTGTTGTAAACTTGAGTAGCATCTCTTGAGCAATATGTAAAGTAGAAAGAATCTGAGGTAAGGAGAATGAAAGAAACCTGTCACTTGAGAATCAGGGCTGTGGGCCATGGTGCTTACGTACTCCTCCACACGGCTACAAGAAATGAGAGAGCAGTGTCCAGCTCAGTGAAAGCCCAGGTGCTGAATGAGGAGTGTGTGGGTCTGATATGCTCTTCTCTTGTGTTCCCTTGTAGCTGGACTGCCTGGAGTACCTTCACGAAAATGAGTACGTGCATGGGGACATCACAGCTGACAACATCTACGTGAACCCAGCAGACCTCACGCAGGTATGGAGCGGGAGCAGCGCTGCAAGGAAATGGCAGCTGAGGTGGGCTCCTGCAGGGGGAACAGAGCAGCACCCAGGTTCCTGCTTTTGAGCAGGGGAGCAGTGTAGTCCATGCAGTGCTCAGGGGCAGCAGTGCGGGACTGGGGAATGCTCAGATTTAATGCCTGAAGGCAAGGAACCTTAGAAGCCACCTAGTGTGCCATAAAGGGATTATTCAGAGGGAAGTTTCAGGCTCTGACTTGGAGACCTCTGTGGAACAGGTGGAGCAGTTGCACAGTGTGTTGTCCTTTCCCCAAGCAGTACTGCTCAGATGTGTGTTTCCTGCTGTCTTCCAGGTGACCCTAGCAGGCTACTACTATGCCTTCCGTTACTGCCCAGAAGGGAAGCATGTGGCTAGGCGTGAAGGCAGCAGGACTCCTCATGAGGGCACTATAGAGTTTATCAGCCAGGACAGCCACAAGGGAGCAGGTGAGTCTGTTTCTAATGCAAGCTGGTAAAAAGCCCACCTAGAGCTGTTTCTGTAGCAGGATTCTCTGGAGCGAGGGCTCCCTGCTGGCATTTGTTATTGGTGCTTTCCAGGCATTTATGTGCACCTGGAACCCAGTTTCTGTTCAGCCTGTTTCCTCTACCTTCTCCCCAGGCTGCGGTGTTGGGAATTGTCAGGTTATTCAGCAGTTGCAGCAAGAGGTGCAGGGATGTTCCTGCTCCATCTGGAGTCTTGGCTTCTGCATGCGTGCAAGGAATAGAAAACTGAGTTGCTTCATGCTGGCTTAGATGGGATCTGTTTCAAGCTAGACTGGATCCCTGCCCAAAACTGACTTGATACAGGCTCCGCTCTGACCTTGAAGCAGGGAGAGCTGGAAGGATGTTCAAATTAGCCACTTGGCTGGGGTCTCTAAAATAGAGACTTCCAAGGTTGTGCCATGAGTGCTAAAGTCCCTGCTGTCCTTTGGAGAGGTGCTAGCCTGGGCCTCCCCTGGGATGGCTCCCAATCCATTTTCCGCATGTCAATCTCTCTCCTTTCCTTTCAGCACCATCTCGACGGAGTGACTTGGAGTCTCTGGGCTACTGTCTTCTGAAATGGCTCTGCGGCTTCTTGCCTTGGTCTAAGGAGCTGGACAAAGTAGAAACTGTGATGGAGAAGAAAGAAATGTAGGAGTATTCATCTGCTCTTTTGGGAAATGATCAGCAGGAAGCACTGAGGGCGATTCTGTGACTAAAGAGAAATCATTTGGTCACAGTCCACTATTGTGATGTGGGTAAATCCCACTGAAAAGTCTGAGACTGGAAGCAGGTGGCCAAAATTATTGCCCAGGCGAAAGGGTTATTGGTGAACCCAGACCTCAGCAGCATGTAGAACTTGGCCATCTGAATTTGGCCTTTGTATTTTGTTCTTGTTGTCAAAGACAGGCTCCTTGAGTGCCTGCTCCATTGCTTCTGTTCTTACAGCTCTCTGCACTGGTTTTTCCAGGTACAAAAATGATGTGACATGCCTTCTCCGACAGTGCTTCAGCAGGCAGAGGTCAATTCCAGGTGCAGGCTTGCTTTCCTATGGGCTTCTTGGGGAGGGAGGATTGACCATACCTGAAGCCAGAGCCTTCCTCACGCTGGGGTGCTATCTGAGATGGCTTCTGGTGGTGATGGTGACAAAGCAGTGCACAGACCAGCTGACAGGCTCCTCCTATGAGTGAAGCCCTTGTTTTCTTTGCAGCAGAGCAAAGAAGACTGCTACCTGTTCTATTTTCATAAGCCTTGCTGAAGAGGCCAGTGTTCTGGTGGCTTTAAAAATGCAGAATCTGGGGCTCGAGGTCGTTTCCCCATCCTGCCTTTAGGCTTCATGTTAGTCCTTTGTTTTCATAGAATAGTTTGGGCTGGAAGGGACCTCATGATCTAGTTTGATCCCCTCCATGCTGTGGGCAGGGACAGCTTCCACCAGCTCAGGCTGCCCAGGGCCCCATCCAGCCTGGCCTTGAGCACCTCCAGGGATGGGGCATCCACAGCTTCTCTGGGCAGCACTGCCAGGGCCTCCTTTCTGTAGTGAAAAAGTGCTTCCTTATAGCTCAAGTCAATCTCTCTTTTAGGTAAAGCTATTACCCCATGTCCTATCACTTCATGCCCTTGTAGGAAGTCCCTCCCCATCTTTCCTGTAGTCCCCTTCAGGCACAGAAGGGCAGCAGTGAGGTCTTTCTGCAGCCGTGGAGGGGGGAGAATCCCTTCCCTGGCCTGCTGGCTGCACTTCTGCTGTAGCCCAGGTTTAGTTTTCCTCTCTCTGCAGCTGGCCAAGGCTGAGGAGTGAATTCTCTGCAGGGAATGCAGCCTGGAAAGGCTACGTGGCAGTTTTGTGAAGATGATGGGTTGTGTTGATCTGTGCAGTGACATTCTGTGTTTTGCAGACGCCCTTCAGAGCTACCTGCAGCAAGTAATGGCCCTAGAGTATGAGGAGAAGCCTAACTATGAGGCCCTGCGGCAGCTCTTCAAAAAGTCACTGCAGATGATGAAAGCTTCAGCTTATGACTCTGTGGATATCATGATAGTGCCCTAAGTAAGTGCCCGGTTTAGATTGCTGCAGCACAAAGCACTAGGCCCCTGTACTCCAAGGAGCAGTGGAGCACTGTTGCTATTACTTCTAAGCAGGCTTTCACTGCCTGCAGCTTAAGCCCTTGCTCCCCTGCCATTTTGTTATATTTTCCCTGGTGTTACAGCTTTCCATTGCCTTACAGGGAGGAAACTGTACAAACTCTGATTAACGTTCCTATTTTGTCCCCTTTTCTTTTAGATCAAGAAAACTTGCACAGGACAACGCAGTTCAGAGCTTTTTGCTTTGTGAGGCTTTTCCAAAAGATGTCAGACATTTTACCTAGTGTTGTTTTATAGTAAACTTACTGGAAAGCACCCAAAGCCCCCAGCGTGTGGTTACTGGGGGAATATTCCAGGCCTTGCTGTGGCTTTCTTTCCTCCTGGGGATGCAGTAGACTTGTGATTTGAGCCCCATGTTACCTTCTGTGCAGGGTCCTCTCCCAGCTGCTCGTGGTATGGATGTAAATAGCCTAGAGGCAGTCCCTCTTAGAACTGAAGTTCTTAATCATGATTAAGAACTTGGCTCAGAGCTGAACTATGACTTCATCCCCAAATGCTGTCTTAATTCTTCAAGTCCCAGCTCAGCACTAGAGGTGAATGGATACCAGCCATGAAAGCAATACAGGGAGCCATTTATAGATGTAAAAACAAATTTTATAAAAAAAAAAAGTCACTACATCCTATCTGAACTGTTGTCATCTGCCACAGTAACTTCTAGACAAGGGAAAAGTCATAGAGTCCAGGTCCAGTGTTAAATTCAGTGACAACTCGGGGAAGTCTTAAAAAGAAGTAATGAACATTCAAATACCTACATATAAAAAGAAAGCTGTTTTCCTAATGTTGACAGGCTGAAGGAGCTTTAAGCCAGGATGGCTGGGCTGAGGTCAGTGTAAGAAGTTCCTTCAAAGCCCTGATACAGTACAGAGGATTGCAATTTTGATAAGAAAAGCATATGCTACCCTTGTGGACGAGGATGCAGTTGCAAGGCTTAAATTAGGGCTTTCTGTAAGACAGTTTGCCTTTACTGCATTGCTGCCTGCTTCTAGTGTTCAAGTGAGGTGTGCTTTATTAAAGCTCATGGAATTCACAAGGATGACTGCAAGCCAGGAAGTGAAGGTGTGCCACTGGCTGGAGGTGGCTGCTGAACCATGCTGATCCAGCATGGACTAACAGTTCACAGAGATCACATTAATGCTTCACTGCCCAATGCTACAGTAAGGCACAGGAGGATGACTTTTCAGGGGAAGGAACACATGGCAACTAAGGCCTGAGGCAAACAGGGTTTTTAAAACCACGAGAGGTAGGTTAAAAAAAAAAAGCTCAGACCTGCAATGAGCCTTCATTTACCTCTTGACTGTATCCATAAAAACCTTATATCAGTGCAGCAAAAAGTATATACATAAAGAGGAAGGCACCAGCTGACTTGAAACAGTACCTGGCCAGAATTAAAATGCAGCATAACCGCACAAAGGTCTGTCAAATGGAAGAATTCAAGCATAGTGTTACATCCAGTAACTTCGTGACCAAAGTAAATTCCTTTCTTTCATAGCGCCAGGCCTCACAGTGAAGCAAGGGACAGGACAAGGTCATTGCCAAGGAACAACTGGTGAAGTACGACACAAGCTATAAAGTTTTATACACAGAGAGAACTTAACTTGCTGAGGATCAGAAAATATGGAACACGTTGAAAAAAGCAGTTACCAAAGAAGGAAACAGGCCAGAAGTGAGATAAGAGAACTAAAAGGCTTGCAGAAAGTGGTAGGAATAGGCAAAGTTAAGGGGAAGGGCTCTTTTTGGAGGTATTGACAGTTATTCACTATCATTCCTGTACAACTATGACAGAAATGCTGTTACCAGGAAGCCTAGAAAAGCATGAAATCAGAGGCTTAAGAAGCCCAAGTTGACCCTTTCTTCACTGTGTTCTGCTAGGTTTTTTCGCTTGACTTGCCTTCGGTTAGACTTATTCTCACTAGCTCTAGCACAGACTGACTGTAAACGTGACTCCAAGTAGCGAGGAAGGCACGGCTCCTTGTTCACGGCACTGCCAAGAGACAGTGCTGAGGTAGGTCTGAGAGGTACTCCACAGCTGCTTTCTACAGAAGATGTAGGGCTGGCACCGTTGACAGAAGAGTAGCCCGAGCTCCCTTCCCAGTTAGGATTTCTTGAGGCAATGCATGCTGAAACTCTGCGAGTTTCGTCTGGTGTCCTGGCCTTCCTCGGTGGTGCTGCATGCCCACACCACTCTACAGACAGGCTGTCTTCATCGCTAGAGTCCTGACAGCAGTGCTCAGCTGGGTCCACGTAAACCACCGTCACATCCAGGATTCCACTGGGATCTGTGACTGAGGGAGGAAAGAAGGAAAAGGCTAGTTATGATTTGGGCAACACCAAGCTAACACTTTACACTTACAGTCAAGCAGAAAGAAAACCTTGTCAAGAGGGGAGGGTAAGGGTAGAGTTTACCCTCATTAAAATATTAAAATATTTCCCTCCAACCTGTTTGGATAGGTACTGTCTAGCAACTGCTTGGAACATGAGAGGCCAGTCCCTGCCTCAGTAAAACAAACAGCTGACAGTGCTCTAACACTGGCTACAAAGCAATCCCATTCATCAAGTTTAGTCTACTGTTGTAGCAGTAGCTGAAAGCACTGTCTTTGGAATACTCAGTGGCTATAAAATCCTTCATTATGTTCTGAGGCAGTATAGAGATGAAATATTTAACCCTAAAATAGCTTCACAACTATGATTGCTGGGGGAGGAGGAGGAGAGTTTCCCCAGCTGGTCTTCTCCTGAAAGTTCAGGCTTTCTGGTGCCCAAGGAGGAGTTTTATGCAAAGATAAAAAGGCAGATTTTGGAGTTCTCTCATCTGTTTTTTTTATAAGTCTAAAAGCCTTACCATCTCCATCTCTCTCGCCTTCGCTTTCCTGATCACCTTCATAACCAGAGCAGGAATCCAAACTCCAGTCCAGAAAGCTGTCCAGAAGGCTTTCCTCCTGGGTGGATAGCTCAGCTGTAGGTGTAGTCACAAACCTGCCTCTGTCATCCTGAGTGCTGTCTTCCCTCCTCCTGTAGCAAGAAAATCCAGAAGTCACGCATTAAAAGCCAAGTCTACTTCCCCAGCTCTTCTAATAGGCATGTCAGCTAAGGTAACAACAGAAAAAACTGAGAATAGAAGCTCAGGATGCCGGAGAGGAGGAAAGGCTCGTGCTAGCCTTCAGAGACCTTTACAGCCATGAGTTATACTAGCCTTTTAGTTCTCTTTCCAGAGGGAGAGCTAAGGAAAGCTTCAATTTCTACACCATTTCTGTAGAAGGGACTGGGCTTTGGGTCCTCCTGTTTCACACCCAACAGTGAACAGAGCTGGCTGTAGCTCATTACCTGAAAATGAAAGAAGCAGTAGAATTAGACCATGTGATTCCCTCTGCCAGGAAGCAGCTACTTTATCCTTACTTATCCTTAATTTTTTTTCCAGGAGAAAGCTATTTTGTTACATCCTTCCTAGAACCGCTGTTCCACCACAGCAGTTACAGCCCCAGCAGATGAAATGTAGAAGCCCCAACCTTACCTAGCTATTCTCTACTTCCAAAACCTGAAGTTATAACCCACTTCCCATTATTTGAAGTTTTGTACACCCTGCCATTTGGTAGCTTTTGCTCTAGGCATCAGATTTTAGCAAGCAAATTAAAAAAGCTAACCCACCTTTTCTTTGCCTATTTCTTCATAACGCTCATCTTCAAATCGTTGTTTCACTGCAGTTAAAGACACCTGCCTATAATCCTTAGGGACCTCATCATGGAAACTGAAAGATTGGGGCCTCAATCTTAGAATGGATTACATAAAACATCATTAGCAAATTCTGACAACATAAGTACTTTCCCTCTGTCCACCTCAGCTCTGTGCTGAGGAATTTGGCATTTCAGCAGAGTTGCTAAGCATACAAGCATCTAATGCCTTTTCTGCTTCTTGACATATTTGACTTCCAGCCTTTCAGAAATGAATTGCTTTTGCTACTGAACTCCTTCTGAAGCTCATTAAAAAGCTGGTGACAACCACCTGAAAATAGTGATGTTGGCAAGCTGAAACCTGCCAGCCTTGAGGAGCGCCAGGACTTCCATAACTCAGGGCTGCTACCAGTCAAGACAAACAGAACAGCCATGACTGAACTGGCCCCTAGATTTCAGTGCCCTCTATTAGGGGGGGTAAAGCAGTTTGCTAAAGTCACCTCCTTCCCTTGGAAGGACTTGCAGCAGGGCTGCGAGAGCTGGAATACAAACACTCAGGTTCCCTCCCAGGAGAGTCCCCAGAGTTTTACCATTTTTGGTGAAGGCTTAGCACACACGGCAACAGGTCTTCAAGAGAGAAGCCAGTGCACTCAGACAGCTGGCTGGTCCAGGGATGTGCTGGGGAAGAGAACAGGTATTACCATTTCACAGAGCTTGCAAGTTCTATAAGAATTTTTCATGGGATAAAGATCATTTTTATGTGATAACAACCTTCAGGAGCTTTTGCCTGTACACAGTTTAAGTTCAAATTAGCTTCAAGAATAAGCTTACTTGGGAAACTGAAGTAACACCTAAATAGAATTCTACAGTGTAGATAAGGGCAGAAACCTTCAGTCTCATTTAAACGCAGGGCTTGCATTACTATAGACTGAACTCAACTCAACTTCATTCTCAAGCCTTACACTTATTCCCCTCTACCCAGGGTGATTGACTGGAACACCTTGCCCAAAGAGGCTCCCTAAAAGGACAACACACACTGAGGTACTTTGCTGCAGCTCCACTGAACAGGCTGCTCCTTACCGTGGCCATGAAGAACCTTAGCCAGCAGCAGTGCTGCAGCAGCCAGCCGAGCTGGAGAGTACACAAAAAGGCTTGTGTTTAAGAGAGACAGTTCACAAATGAAGCTGTAGAGGTGAAGGGTTCTTCTCTCCAGTGAGACCATGTTTGACAGTATTTCTTTGTAGTCCACAATAGTAGGTATCTAATACACAGAGGAGAACAGAGGTTGGCAACGCAACTCAAGCACCAAGAATTTAGACCACAGTTGTATCCAGAGGACATTGCTTTCACTTTCAAGTATTATTTTAAATTCCACGCTAACACTGGAATACTCCCCAGTGAAAGAATAAATGATCTCTGAACACGTCTTAAACTCAAGTTATAATCTCAACAGAAAGGCAGATGGTTTTGTATCTGCATGCTCTTAAACGTGCACAGTCTCCACAGGGAACACTTACAATGCCATCTTGTCTAAGTGAAGTGCTATTTTTCTTATGCAAGAGATCCACTTCAACAGCAGCCCCAGGGGTAAAATTGTCCATCCACTTTCCAAACTCACCCTTATCTTTCCTTCTAGAGCAGAGATGATCTCACCCATCATTCTGACCAGGTCTTCATATTTGTACGTGTTGTCTGTTAGCCATACAGCCTCCCGTATTGTTAAGATCTCTTTGCTGATAAAACTGCAATATCAAATGTTATTAACAGTTAGCCCCAGAGGAAAGTGAATTTGCATACCTGTGCACTAATTTTTGTGGCCGATAAATGCATCCAGGATAACCAAGGAATTAAACTTCGTAAGGTACTTAAGTCAGGTACAAGCTGGGAAAGCAGGAACAGCAGCTCCTCATTCAATTCACCTTTAAGCTGGAACCATCAACTAATGCATTCCTAAATCTTTGTTTATGGAACCTGTCCTCGTTAAGATGCAGGACACTGAGGTAACTAACAGAAGAATAATTCTCCAACAAACCACGCTGCTCATCTGAGCATAACAGACAAAACTAGGTAACAACACTGCTGCAGCTGCTCCTTACAGGGTCACTCACACTAATATGGTATGAAAGACTGCAGTTCTATATGGAACACACTTAAACTTATCTGCTACTGTGGAGTTATTTTTGTATTAAGAAACATGCTTGAGGAATATTATACATCTATTTGCAGAGCCTGGAAGCGTTTGTATGTGAACACAGTTCAAGCAGCAGTCAGTGTAGAAAGAACCTTTGGCTTCCCTCTAGAACTGTTACTAGCAAGGGGAAAAAAAGCTTGAGCTGCACAAATGAGTTTAAACAATCCCAGTAACCACCTCCCATCATCAGTCAGAACCCTACCGTGTGCAAATGACCATGCAGGCTATTCCCAGGAGTTGGAGTTGATACCGAGGCACAGGTCTCAGCTTCAAGTAACGATCCACACATCCCACTGTCATGTGAAGGCACAGGCAAGAAAAGTCTTTCATGGTAGCCACTTCCACCAGCCAGTCAACCAGGATATACCTAGACAGCAAGGAGAGAAACATAACCCCCCCCAGTTAAAAGCCATCCAAACCAGTGCTGAACACCCTCCCTGTGCCTGGTCATCTGAATCCCTTCTCCACTCAAAAGTTCCAAGCTTGGAAATTCAACAAAAGGAGGTGAGGTTTTCAGAAAAACAACACGTGGCACCAGGATAAGGACTTGTAGGCAAAGGCCTGCTATGCCCTGAAGGGTAAGTTGTCTGTGAAGTGAAATCAGAAGCTAACTGACGAGTAATGGGCACTCGCACAAGAAATTGGGTAAGGTGTATCAATTAGGAGTCCAAAGACCACCTAAGAAAACTGAAGAGCAACTACAAAGCCAAAAAGTCAAACAGTGCCTCCAGCTCTGTGAGAAATGGTCAGTCTTGACAAGTGCAAAGTATTTGCAGTCCAGGAAAAAAAACACCAAACAACTTGCACACCTCAGTTCACTTATTGACTTGGGCATGAAATGAGGTTTCTGGACACTTCCTCTTTGCAAAATGCCACGCCATTCTGATTGTACATAATGCACCGCAGAGGCATAAAGCTAGAGATTCCATCTTCCAACAGGCCTCATTCTAGATATGTTTCCCCCTTCACTGATACAAAGGGAAATAGGCAACGGTTTCTGCTATGTGGCCTCACTCCTGGATCTGAGTTCTTACCTCATTGTTTCATTTATTCTTTTCTGCACAGTGAAGATATTTTGCTTGCTGATAGGATGGGAGGCTTGAAACATCTGAGCCACCATTTCACTGGAAGATTTTGCTTCTAATCCTAGTTGGTTTCCATTTCCACAAGCTTTGGCTAAAGTTACCTGTAGTAGAGAAAAACACATGCACAAAAAAGGACTTTTACCAAATGCAAACTAAAGCAGTAGAGAATGGTCCTGTAATTCTTCTGGTGAAAACAGTGAACAAGAGAAAACACTTGAAAGAGCCACTAGCAGAATTGGTTCTTAGTCTAGCTTAAATACTGAACATTGCACACATAATTCAGGGACAGGCTTTTACATCCATCACTAGTTCAATCCTTGGATCATACCAAGGAAGTACAGCATTTTTCAAAAGAGAGTGATTTGTGGAGAATAGATATGCACACACAAAGATATTAGTCAGCAATTTTGACCCTGTTTCTGAAAGGAGAAGCCTAAGTCTACAGTGACAGACTAGAAAACAGCAAATAATGATAACTTTCCCAGAAAAAACACACCACCACAACCAGAAAAATGTACCTGTGCTTCCCAGCATCCCTTTGCAGCATAGTCCCGAAGCTTCCTGAGACTTTGGAGGTATCTGCCAGGGTCTAGCATCTACAGAGAAGAATGTGAACAGATTTCAAATGCCATTACCTTTACTTAAGAAACAGAAGGATTGTCGTTCTAACATCCAGAGTAA
This sequence comes from Numida meleagris, assembly GCF_002078875.1. Classification (NCBI taxonomy): domain Eukaryota; kingdom Metazoa; phylum Chordata; class Aves; order Galliformes; family Numididae; genus Numida; species Numida meleagris. Next base: position 14,742,578 of record NC_034421.1, on the reverse strand, counting down.
AAACACAGCCTGTAGGTACATCTACTATCTCAGCCACCAGCCTGTTTCTCTTCACAAGTGGTGTTTAAGAAACTTTCTTCAGTTCTTGCCCAAGATCTTACAGGAAATGAGACAGGTTACTCAGGATTCCAATACATGAGCTTTGGTAGACTTATTCATGACAAGGCAGGCAGTCTCCCTGCTCACGAGTGAGCAGCCTGACCACTACCCAGCACTGTCTATGCTTTTAGTAGAGTCCCTGTCAAAGAACTGCTTACACCTCTGCTACCATGGCTTGTAGACTTGCTTACTTTTAACACCATGACAGGTACCAGAGCTCATTTCTGAGTGTTTTTAATGCAGTTCTTGGTTATGAAGAAGGTAAGATCTGAGGAAAACATAACATCTATGTTCCTTGCATATGACAAAGGCCCAGACATTACAATGAAAACGGTTTGAGAGAAGAAAAAAGGAAAGTTACTTACAGCAACCTTTCTGTTACTTTCCCAAAGGAGGTAGGAGCTGTTTAAACAACCCTGCTTTGAAGACTCTTCAAACATTTCAAGGGACTCTTTTCTTTTTTCTTCATCCTAAAGACAAAAGGCATCAGGGTATTTATGCTGTCCAGCCAGAACTTAATACTTCAGAAACTACAGAACAACTCTGTACTGAAAACTGCAAGAGCAGAACCAACTAGCTGTGATCTCCCTGAGACTGCAGGGCTGCTCCAGCACCCACCCAGCATTTAAAGATCCTGGCTGAGGAAGCAATGCTTTTCCTCAGCTCCAGGAAAGCTTTCTAACTTGCGTGCTGCTCAAGGCCATTTGCGTTCGGTTGCTTTTGATATGCATTACCAAGGGGAGGCTTTCTTTAAGACCAGACCGCACAGCAAAGCCGTGACAAAGCCAAAATTAATTTTACTGTTTCTAGAACTGAATAAGTTGATCATGTTCCTTTAAACAGCCAGTAAGCAACATGCAGGAGAGCAGAAATCCTTTAGGCCACTTGAGGAATATAAAAACATCTGGATTATCATTATTAGAATTTTAAAATCAAGGTAAACCGCATTAGCATCAGCAAAGAAGCCATTTTCAAAATCCCCAAACACATCAATCAGAAACGCTGCTCACCTCAAAGAGACTCAAGACCTTAGCCAAGCAGTACAGAATAGATCCTTTTTGAGCCTGAAAAAAAGCATCAAGACAAAGTATTGCTAAAGACAAAGAACAGCAGCAATTTTTGCTAGGAAATCCAGACTAAAAATGTGTTGGCCTTCCATTCTTCCCCCTCTGCTTTTCTCTCTGTCGTCTTTGAGACAGCACTGAATGCCTCAGAACAGACAGCACATGCCTCTGGCAATCATGACACGCTGCAGTTTGGCAGCAAATCCATTAAAACTACTGATCCACGGTTATTTAAGCACCAGGAGAACAGGAGCTCCTTGGGGAAACAAAAACCATTTCTCTAAAGGGGCAAGGTGCAGTTGCCAACCTAACTTAAAGGCAGAAAGCAATCTTACTTTGTCCAGCTGACACTCTGCTTTAAGACTCTCATAGACCACAGCTTTACAACAGCTTCCACTCAAGGACCAGGGAGGACGAATAAAGAGCCAGATGAACGGGGATGCGGACGCATTCAGACGCTCTGCCAGGCTGAAGAAGTGAGATGCCTTTAATCCATTCACTTCTGCACGACCCTCATCAGAGATGGACACTGAACAAAAAAAGTCAGAAACAGGTGAGAGTTTATTCACAACGCGGTCTTGGCATCTAGTCAGGCCAAGAGAGAAAACAGTGTAACACCAGGAAAAGACTGAACAGTATCTTCTCTGTAAAGCTTTAAAAATCGTGTAGATGGCAAAAGGAGAAAAATCTTACTACAATTAGTCTGTGGGAACAGGAGATCCTAAGCCTGGGAGAAGCTCTACAAATACCAATGCTCAAAGCAGTGTTAATTTGCTAACTCCTGGCACTGCACAAAGTGGTATGCAAGTCACCCTCAGCAAGGAGGCTCCTCCTGTCAGCCATCAGTCCCTTCCATTACACCCAATGGACCAGTGACGTCGCCAGGTTCGATTGGACATTTACAAAAGATAGCTTCTGAATTTGCACTGAGAAGTTATGCACAGGCTCATTTGGTAGTTTTAGAAGCCCTGTGCACCATACTATCACTGAGCACCTAGCAATTTGCTGCCCAGTTCTTAAGTTACACTGAAAGATCAAACTGAAGAGGCATGACAGCAAATGAAACCTAACCACACAATGAAGACAGCAAACTGGTTCTGCACATCACTGCTTTAGAATCTGAATACAAAACCATCAGCATTCAGAAGAAATAGCTTTGTAGTTAACCAGTAAAAATGATGAGACAATTAGTCTGATCTGTATCTATAAATAAGCCATCAGCTCATCTGTACTTCTTTTGATTGTGCCATCTTCCCCATGGACCCAAATAAAGCTTGCACACTTACAGCCTTCATTGTACAGGTACGCGATCCCCAGCTTCACAGCAGCTTCAAAGTTGCCCCTTTCAGCAGCCCTGAATGGGAACAAAAATATTTCAGGCTGAAGTCAATAGGTGCTTCCACATCAGACAAGTTACTTCAGTGAAGGCCTGGCTGTGAATTTGTTGTTCGTCAAACACAAGCACACCCACTTTCACTACAGAAGTTAGAAGTGAGTTATCACATGGCTTTTCTTGCTGCAAAACTTTCATAGATCCGTGTCCAGGACAATCTGACAACGCACAGGAATTGTTTCCCAGTCTCAAGCAACATCCCCAACACAAGAAAGCAGGTTTAGGTACTTGTATGCTCAAGGACATGCCTCAAGCCCCTGCGATCCTCCCTCACAAATCTATTTTCAGATAACAGCTTCCTTCAGAAAGAAGATAGTTCATGCATCAGAGCAGGTACCTTAGTTAGAAACAGAACAATTGGCATGACACTTAAGTCATCTCATCTCCTTCAAATCAGATGGATGAAAAGACACACTCCCTCCTTTTTAAGCAGATTCACAACAACCCATTCAAACTGCATATGCTTTAATGTTGAAGTTTACTCATTTTTCAGTACATTGGTTTGAGCAAAACAACCTAGACTTAGAACCGTGGTCTTTGATCTCACTTACTTGTTCGTATGGAAGCACCAGTAACAGATTTCAGTTAATGTGTTATGTTCAAACATGGAATAGTAATGCCCTTAGAGTAATAACTTCCATGTATGCCACAGGCCCTGCTCCAGTTAACGAAACAGCAGTTATTACTCACAGCTTAGACACAAAGTCAGCTACTCTTATCACTCTACGCAAAGACTTCTACAAATAAGGACAGTCAGATTCTCCACTTACAGTGAAGACTGATTAGAATTGTATGTGTAGCATGAAATGCCCTCCTCTACAGCTTCAAAGGAATACTGATGCTTAAAGCTTACCTTTCAAACACCTGCAGATTTTTTGGAGAAGGCCATACATCTTCAAAACTTGCACATGCCCAAACACTAGCGTGATTATCCACGAGGTATTTAAGATGGGAGTGCACCTGCAAGGTAGGAGGGAGAACATCAAACAATAATTATTAAAAGAAAGGGACCAATAGAAAGATGGTTCATGATCGAATTTTGATAGGTAATTAACTGATTTAGTTCATAGTAACTCTTCTGTCTAACCATCACTACAGCAAGAGATGCCAAACCAAATTCGCTTTTCCAGTCACAGTGAACTGTAATGATAATGGAAAATGAATTCCCATGGGAGCTTCACACAAAGCACACAAATACTGCTGCAAATCTTTTCAGCTTCGAGTAGTGAGAAATCAAACTGTTCGGACAGCAAACATCTCCCTACTGCCTGTGTTTCCTGGCTTTCCTCACGTCTCCTCGGATGCAGGCGTTCCTGCGTGCAGCTCCAGCTCCCGGGGGCTGGAAGAAGGCAGCACACCGCAGGAGGGGCCGGCACTCACCGCTCTGACTGAAAGGATGTCCTCAGCAGGAAGGCCTTTCAGAACATGGAGCAGAACATCCTCAGGCAGACTTAGCAATGTCAGGACTCGGGGCCGTTTTCTTATCCTTCGCTTCGAAGGGAAAGAGAAACATCTGGAACAGCGGCAGTGAACCACTGGAAAACAAAAACGCAGCACCTTGGTTAGTAACAGAACTGTAAGGGGAAAAAAGGCGCATACAGAATGTGTGTTTAATTAAGCTGGACGCTTCTTCAAGCATATTGACCATAGAAACTCAGCACACAGCACAGAACGCTGCAAGACCAAGCCATGAAGAAGTGACTCGTTCTGTTCAGCCAGTTAAACCACGGGGCCCAGGAGGGATGGCCCAGCACTGCGCACGTCTGTGCCCTGACCCCATCATCTGGCTGCGTTTAGTTAAACTGTCACTGCTGCAACTTCATGTACCTCCCCCATGCTCCAACTTTTCCTTATCAATTGATAACGGTCCTTGAAACGTGACCGGAGAGATTAGGAAGGTAAGACCCACTAAGCCACCCGAGTCCAAAGCCCATCTCTCTGCAGTAGGTGCTCCTATCAGACCCCTCAGTGCCAGTTTCATCATCTCGCAGTGCTCACAGACCAAGGTACTGCCTACATCTTTGTTCCTAGTTGAGAGTTTACCCTCAATGCATTAGCCAAAAGAGGCAAATGGTCTAAGAGATGAGGCGAAGCCAAGAAGAACACACGAGTACTGCTGGCAGAAGACAGAAACCTCCTCTATCTGTTGGGACAGCACAGGGCTAGGGCTGCTGCGAGCAGCCTGGCTCTGCCCACACTCGGGAGCCCCAAACCCCATCACACTTCAACAAACACATGTCAGAAATTCAAATGAGTGGAAGCTGCTAGGAGGGAATCAAGCGCATCTTCCACCTCCAGCCTGCGAGCAGCAGCAAAGAATCACCCTGCTTGGGCAGGAGGACTCCCTAAAACCAATGTCTGTTCGCACTGCATCCCTCAGAGCCTGGCCAAGCAGCAGATGCCCATCCTGCTCACTGCAACATCAGCCTCCTACAAAAGCAGCAACGAACCCCTCCAAGCAGCACTCCTGAGAGCAGACCACAGGTAACAGAGGCCATTCCTGGGACAGAAAGCACCAAACATTTCCTTTGCAGACAGAAGGGCTCAAAAAAAAAAAATTAAATAGAAATTCTGAAGTGAAAGCCCGAGTCCCAGAGGTTAAAGACCTCTGAAAGGTTTCCTGTCTTTGCTGCAGATGACTTCTTGGTGGTATTCAAAGAACACAGCCAGCGGCAGGAGCTGAGGGAATGGCACGAAGCTGCAGCAGGCTCCCACCAGGGCAGCGGTCGCAGCGCAGCGCAGAGCTGCCCCAGCTCAAGGAGCGGCAGCACAGAGCTCTCAGCTGCACGGGATGATTTTTGGGTGCTGCTGCGTGGAGCCAGGAGTTGCACTCCGTGATCCTTATGGGTCCCCTCCAACTGGGGATGTTCTATGAAATCAAGACCTAAGCGAAGAGATTACACCTGGGAAATTTATTAGCGGGTTTATTTTTCCTTCAGCCGAATGAAAGGCAGACTCCACCGGAGCCCCGCACCACGCTGCACGCACTCGTGCTGACCCTATTTCCACCGGCTCGCTTCCAGGTGGAAGATTTATGCTTTTGACGGAAACAGCAGAGCCAAACCCCCGGGATAACGCGCCCAGCGCCCGCTGCTCTCAGCGGGGAGGAACCAGGTACGAAGCGCACGGACTCGGCGGGGCGAGGGGCACCGGGCCGCGGTGCGGCTCCAACGGCTGCTTCCACAGCGGGAGCGGATCGGCCGGGGGGGAACGGAGAGCTCGTACGAGGCAAATATCGCCCCGCCGCGCTTCTCCTCGCTTCACCCTTCCAGCGGAGCCGTTGAACGCCGGGCCGCGCTTCTCTTTCGAGGCGGGAGCAGCCGCGGGGAGCGGCGGCAGCCGGCACGGAGCGGGCACCGCCGCGTCTCCGCCAGCCGGGGCTCGGGGCCCGCCGGCTCGGAGCGAACCGCCCAGCGCCGCGACCACCCCCGCCCGCCGCCATCCGAGCTCCCGCCGCGTCCCCCCGTGCCGCCCGCAGAGCCCGCTCACAGGGACCCGCGCGGAGCCCAGGGCCCGAGGGAAGGGAGGGAGGAAGGAAGGAGCGCCGCGCGGCCCGCACTCACCGCCCGCCTTCATCGCGGCGCTTCTCGCGGACCGAGCACACGCAGGGACAGTCGCGCCCGGACCGGCTCCGACGGAGAGGATCCGCGAGGGGCGGGGAGAACCGCACGAGACCGCGCCCCCTGGGCGCTCAGTGAGGGTCAGGGAAGGAGCGCGAGGCTGACGCTGCTGACTCCGCCCCCAGCCGGGCGCTCCGCGGGGCTGCCGGAGCTCCGCCCCTCCGCCGCGGGCCCAGACCTCTCAGCGACGCCTACCGGCCGCGCGCACTTTTTTTTTAAACACAGCAGGCCGCGTGATTGGCCGGCAGGCTGACGGGAGGTGGGGCCGGCCCCGCCCCGCGGGCTGCGATTGGACGGCGAGGATGCGAATTCGAATTGGGGCAGTTGGCGGTTCACGGGTACGGCGGCTACGGCGCATGCGTACGGAGCAAGACCCAACCTCCCCCCCCATTTTACCCGCCCTCCCTTCCCCCCCCGGCCGCGAGAGCGGGCGGTGTTGCTGTGGCGGCAGCGCCGGTTGCGCGCCCGTTTTCTTCGCTGCTATCCCACTTCTGAGTGCTGCGCCGCACAAAGCACTGACGTTTTATTTCTTATTTCCACCTAATTTAGATCCCCTGAGTATCCAGGGCCTGAGGGTTTCAGCGGCGGTGCGAGAGCTGCAGTGAGGGCTTGCCCACCAGGGGGAGGAGGCAGGGCGGTGCTGCTGGGTGCTGCGCCCGCGCTGCCGCGGCCCTGTGTGGGGTGGGAGGATGTGGAGGGCAGTCAGGAGTCAAAGTGCGAGCCTGGGCCTAGGGCTCAGAGGAAAGCCCAGGTGCGAAGAACACAAAGAGCAGAGAGAGAGAAAGGGAGCTTTGAAATGGCCATTGGGCAAACAAAACAACATGGGGAACGTCACTCAGTGCTTTAGCTCACCCACAGCCCTTGTGAGGCGTTGGGAAAACAGCAGCAGTGGTTTTGTGGGACATGAAGTGTCCACGATTTGTCGTGGTTGGAGCCTCTCCCGACATTGCGTACGTTCAACAAACAATCCCAGCATGGCTGCGCTTTCTTCCTAGTAGTGTGTGCGCAAGTTTTATTTATCGATTTTACCAGCATTTTTCGTCCATACAACACGCTGTCACCACACTGGGACAGGAGCCCTTTGTGTTGGCCCCCGGTCCTGCGCGTCGCGGGGCACAACAGATGTGCCATGCGGTGTGAGCCTCTGTGCGATCACACGGGCTGCTGGGAAGGCGTCCTCCCATGCAGGTCCATCTCCACTCCCACCCACAAAGCTGCGTAACCTCCCTGGGGCGTGCAGCAGCTGCTGACATGGAAAAGTATCCAGATCTGAAGGAATATTTAACTTCTTTAACTGGGAAGTGCTTTGAGTTGAAATGTTAATTGTACTGTTGGCTTTTGTTCCTTGTTTATTCTCCCCCTCACAGCTGTTTCTGTCAACTAAATATAAGTTGAACTAGCAAACAAAACATGAATAACCAGCTCCCTGCGGAGAGCTAAAATACCATCAGGAGAAGCTCCTTGATTCATAGGTGATCCACAGTGCACGGGGTTCCCCAGGTAGATCCCATTCTTTCCAGAAGCTGCAGAAGCAGAGGATGCAGGCCACGAAGGTGGTGGGGTGCATCAGAAATCCAGGTGGGCACAGAGAAGTGGGAGCTGGCAATGTGATATCGGGAACTGGAAGACTGTGACTGTAGGTACAAGAAAGGTGTGGGGCAGGGCAGCAGCAGCGGTGCTCTGGGCAGGGCTGACACCCAAACCAGTGAATTGGCCCCACAGAAGCTACAGCTAAAGGGATGACTGGCTGCCGAAAGCCCAAAGATACCATTCTTCCAGTGCTTGTTACTGAAAATGCATCGCTCATTTATTGGAACAACAACGCCAGCCTTGAATGGGCCTGACTCAAACCGAAATGAAGTTAATGATATCTGTGGATGTCAACTGCAGGGTTTATAGCAGGTCTGTGAAGATGAAGGACATCTAGTAAGATAAATTAGTCCAAGTAATATTCTGTCTTTTCTGTGAAAGTGATATTTATAGTTGAGATTTTCAGTGGCAATGAACTTTGTCCTGGTTTGTCCTCTCTGGAGTCTGGTGGCAGAACATCCAGATGGATTTATCCCTGATACAGAAAATGAGAGGCAGACCAGCGTGCGGAGGCATTCATGTGGTTTAAACACGGCCATCTGGTAAGAGCTCCAAAACCCTGTGGTGTCGGCAAGCTCTAGCCAGAGCCGGCAGGTTGGGATGGGAGAGGGCCAGCTTGGATGTGCCATCTTTCACACTTCTGTGCTCCTCGGAAAGGCACAAAACAGACAGGAGTCGCTCCCCAAAAAGGAAGAAGGTTGATTCATCTGTGTTAATCACTGGCGCCTGAGCTGAATTTCCCTTGTTTGTCGTGTCTCTTTCTCCACTAAACAGCAGAGAGAAGACTGTGTTTCTCCAAAATCGGAATGCCTCTTTCCTCCCTTCACATCTGTTGGCTGTGGAAATGAAGCTAAACAGAGCGAAGGCCTTTTATTTGCCTCAGTTGCTGTGATTTAAATAAAACTCAGCAGAAGTTACTCACTGTACTACCAAACTTGTGATTCTTCTGGGGGCAAGAGATGCTGCCTCGCTAACTCAAGCTTCAGTCACGGTGTTGTTCCTTCTCATGAGGAGAGATTCAAAGATCTGAGACCAAGGCATCTGGACAGTGTGTGCTTGGTCAACAGCTACATTCCCCCTACAAAACAGCTTTATTTCCAAGGCAAGGTCTGTCAGGCTGGGGGACAGTTTTCTTTGAAGGAAAGAGACTCTCAGATGGTCATTTGTTAAAGGCCTTTTAGCCTAATGTGTACATGGATTATGATCAGAATCAGTATGCAGATTTTGAGGAAAGAGAAAGACGACAAATTTCAGTCAAGTAGATCTTATCAGAAAGTGATATCAACAAATCTGAACGTAGTACCCCATCTAACAAACAAATTAACCAGCCAATTAATTTAGATATACAGACTGTGTTCTGCTTGTTGTGGACAAGCAACTGGGCTCTAAAGATTGTGCTATATGCCGTTGCAACAGCACTTTCAATTAGATTTACACTAAACAAGCGTATGTGTACCTTGCACAGTAGAGTGCTGTGGTTTGCAGAGGTTCCTCCCTGGAGACAAACACTGTCCAACATAGTTCCAAAACTGAAAATAAAATGAATGTGGTATTGTCATGTTACGTGGAAACTAATTAGCCAAGTGGAAACCTAAGTTTCCAGGGCTAATTAGCTCTGATGCAGCAGCATCACAGCAGCATCACAGCTATGCTGTCTTCAGGATCTGGCTTTTCTGCAGGGATTGATGTGCTGCCATTTTGATATGAGGATGCCTGAGGCTAGGAAAGAAGTGTACGACCGGGAGTCATTTGGCTACAATTTTTACATAGTCCCCGATCGCTCACTCAATAAACATGGTACTTTTATATTCTAATATCTAAAGAATGTGTTTCATCAGATATAAAGTGGTATCACTTCCACAGTTCAAGGGACAAACAAAAGCAACAACACAGGCCATTTGCTGGATGAGAGGCTGAAATGCTCTGTGAATTCTTCTGGCGAATACCATCCTCTGCTGTAGACTAAATTATTGAGAGGATAGAAGAACCAATTTTCTCTTGAAAGAACCCAAGAGTTGAAATAGTGATAGCAGACTTTGTAATTTCTCCTGTCCTCCTTTTAGGAGTGTGGTGTAACTCAGTTCTTTATTGCACTGGTAATGCCATATAACTGCTGGGCTGGAGGTGAAAGTTGCTCTCCAGTGGAAGAAAGAGCTTCTCCAAATCTACAGAACTAGCTGCAAAATGGGGAGAGCATTTATCTGAGGTCCTTTGACACTGAGATAACCGTGGCTAAAGTTTTAAGTCAGATCATCCCAGCATATTCTTTAATGCCCACTGCTGGTGTTTCAGCATCGTGTTAATGAGCATTATTTGAAATCCCAGTTTGGGGAATGTTTTTAGATTATACTGATACCTGCTAACAATTCAGTGGGGTGACAGTGCAGTGACTCTGCAGTGAAGGGCAAGGGCAGAGCAGGATATCTGTAATATCTTCATCCTTTCTCCAAACAGTAGTCATCTTTCATGAGGAACACTCTTAAGAAGCATCCAGGGTCAAAACCTCCTCTTTCACATTAGGAGATAAAACAACCACGAGGTGGCATTAAATCCATATAATGGTGCATCGGACCTTCGGCTTTCAGTTTTCTTTCCAAATCCGAGGACATCTCAGTGCAGAAGTCCTAACCCAAGAAGGAGTGCACTAACATGATATTCTATGATTCTATACATATTTTAGGAGCAGAAGATCTTCATGTTACCGTACTGCTGTGCACAATCTCACTGCCTTCCCTGTGCTTACAAATGAGCGGAATGAGGCTGTTTGCATGAAGCAGGTTAATGCAGCAATAATCACAATTCATGCCTGTCCAGAGGCAGAGTGAACATAGCTTTTAACAACAAATAACCTGGCAAAAGAGGCCTGCAGTGGGCTTAATTTTCCCAAAGCAGAGGGCTGAGGTTTAACAACGGCTGGTTAGCAGGTGACCATGCTGTGTGGCTGCCGGTCCCTCCACCATCCACCCACAATGGATGGGCAATGCAGCCCTGACACTGGATTAGGAAGCCAAAGGAGGTGTGTTATAAATAATTCAGAACCCAAAGCTCTTGCTGTGACCATCCTTTCTACTCCAGAGGCTCATGCTAATATGACATCCAATTTTATATCTTTGCATTAAAAAAACAACAACAACACAATGGTCTCAGGGAGCTTGGTGCTGACGCTTGGCAGCATGCAGTGCCTGGGGGCTGAGGTGCTGTGCTGGGGCTGTGCTGTGTGCTGGCACGTCGCCCTGCAAGCCTCCAAACACCAGTGGGAAGGCCGTGGCTTCACCTCTCCCAGGGCACAGCCTACCTGGGAGCTGGAAGCACACGGACACCCCGTGGCTTATTTTATACAGACATATGGGTTTATGTTGGGAGAGACCCCAGAACTTCTTCTCTACACATGCTGTGGCTTCTTGGGCCATGGAACAGTCTCCAGTGCTCTGCCACATGTTTAATAATCACAGTTAAACAAAGAAAAAGAGGAAAGGAAATAAAAGGCTTGCCTAAGCAGTTACCAGCTCAGCTTGCAAGCCAGACCGCAGCTCCATGCTGCCAGCAGCGCTGGTCCCCGCGGAGCCCTGGCCCACCTTCCATGGGAACCCCGGGGAAAAAGCCTTATAGCTGAACCACAATTTGCCGTGACTAATTAAGCATATTTATGTCTATCGTGTGCTGCTGCACACAAGTGAATGAAGAGACCACCCAGGCCCAGCTGGGCTCCAGATTGCTGCGTACGAGGTCTAGCCCTATACATGCTGCAGAGCTACATACTGCCAAGCTCTAATTCATGGCAGAGGGTGGCAAACACCCTGAGTTTCAGGACATGTAAAAGAATATGGCCTTACTTCTGCGTGGTGCCTCACTGATTACATGGTCAGGCACTTAATGCTGGGTGTAGGGTTGTTTTTATTTCCTGTAAAGAGAGTAGTGTTTGGCAAAAGAGGAGAGTGAGAATGACAACTGTGTACACATTTCACATATTTCTAGTTATTTCTCCTCTGGAGGAGAACAGAGCTGTTATTAATAATCACCTCGCCAAGTTTCTGAATTGATATTTTGAAATGAGCTGAGTATATAATTTAAGAACCACAGGCAAGGGAGAAAATGTGCTTTCAATTGAATTTGAAGTGGGTGGGGAGTTGATGATGCAGGGAGATAAACGACAGCGATTCTGGAGGGCTAGATCTGGAAAGAAGGAAGCCATAAAACAGATATTTTCCAGACTTTGCAAAGCCGGAGGCAACACAAGAGCTTGAGGAACAAAAGGAGGTGCAGGAGGGGGACACACGGGCGGGCCAGCCCAGAGCCCTGGGTGCAGGGTGCTCGTCCTCGAGGGGACACGGCATCGGAATATCAGAATGGGTCTGGGCACCGCAAGAGCTGGGGTCTTGCAGGGCTGGGACAGAGCCAGCTCATGGCTGGGCAGGGCCATCCCTGTTTGGATGTGGTGAATGGACGGTTATTGAGGTAGCATTGGCACAGGCAAGGCATGTTATGGAGGAATAAGCCCTTGAGAAACACTCATGCAGAGTGTGAAGGAGACAAGCTGTAGGATAGTGCAAGTACTTGGCAGCTTTCTGTGTCAGTGTTTCCTTTCTTGTAATCCATGACCTCCTACAGAAACAAAGCTGCTGCTTTAGAACAGAGGAAAGGAAAGAGCTCTTTCGCTGTTCTAACTGCAAACCCTCTGCACTGTGACTCAGTGTTGTGACGTCTACCCAAGCATCTCTCCCTCCGGTCAGCCTGAGATGAGGGCTCTGAAGAGTTGTGCGGGGTTGCGGGTTGCTCCCCGTAAGCAGAATTAATCCTTTTTCCTGCAACAAAGCCCTCTCTAAAAACTTGCCAATGCTAACCCTACGGGGGTGGAGGGGTTGCTATTCTTTTCTGCATCCTAGTCAACAGGATTTGCATTTGTCTTATTACAGCAAACCCATCTCTACTGGGAATTAAGCACACCCAGGCAGTCTGAGCCCTGTCATCACTGTGGCAGCAAGGAGGCTAGCAAAGGTGCAGCCGCCCTGCTTGCAAATGCAAGCCCCAGGGCACTGCAAGCACAAGTCCTACAACGTTGGTCACCTTTCAGACTCCACTTCAGCAAAGAACTGATTTGTGCACATCCACAATGAAAACTCTTTTCTCTGAGTCTTGTGATGCCAGGAATTTATGGTGCCTCTCATTACACTTGAAGGCAGATCCTTAGAGACCTGGATTTTAAATACGGGCTCCTGAGGGCAGAGCAGAAGGGGACAATCCCCTCCCTGCCCGCTGCCCCCCTCTGCTGATGCAGCCCAGGATGCAGTCGGCCTTCCGGGCTGCGAGCACACACTGCTGCCTCATGTCCAGCTCCTCAGCCACCTGAACCCCCACGTCCTTCTCTGCAGGGCTGCTCTCCCTGAGTTCTTCTCCCGGTCTGCACGCATCTGGGATTGTCCTGACCCAAGTACAACACCCCGCACTGGGCCTTGTTGAACCAAATTAGGTTCTCATGTGCCCACTTCTTGAGCCTGTACAGGTCTCCCTGGATGCTGACCCTCTCTTGTTGTGTCATCAGCAAAATGCTGAGGGTGCGCTCGATCCCACTGTCTGTTTCATCGATAAAGAAGTTGAAGAGCACCAGTCCCAAGAGGGACCCCTGGGGGACACCCCACGTGACCGGCCTCCACCTGGACATACCCTACAAGATCTCAACAGAAGGAAGGAAACAGCTCTCCCTTGTGTCCTTCATCTCCTGCAGACAGATAATGACAAGAATTAAATACATGTCAAGATCCCCAAACGTACTTTGCCAACTAACAGCCATTGATTTTCGGTGTGGATCTGCAACTTGTTACTGTGCTTGCATTGCCCCCCTTCACAGCAAACTTTGCAGGAGTGTAGAAAAGAGCCTGACTGCTGCACCTAATTGAGGGAAGAATGAATCATTAGCACATTTTCAAACAGTTTGACTACAACAGAAAAACAGAATCAAGCCGCAGGGCCACCATCTTATTAATTAGAAGAGCAAGGGTAAGAATTGTGCTGGCAAAAATCTCCCAAATGAGTTGTTTTGCAGTGGAGAGTCTGGGATTGCAGAGCGCATCCAAATTGGGCAATTTGTGACAACATTCTTTTTGATTGCTAATTGGCTTCTATTTTTCAATTTGGGGCATATATACGTATATAAAATCATAATTTCCAAGCACACCTTTGAACACATGGAAAGATAGGAGCTCCTCTTGGAGTCCACAAGGTAGGAAGAGATCACTTTGGGACACGGGTGCTTTCGTTGCTTTTAGCTAATTGTGACATAAGAAGTGGCTCCATTTCCCTGCAATCTCAGGTGCCTTTGTTTCAGTCTGCTTCCCAGAAATTGCCTGTCTAAGTATGAGCAAAACGTCTGCCTCCCGTGGTGAGAGGCACCAGCCGTGGCTCAGCCAGCCACTGCTACAGATGCAGGCATCCCTACAATCTGGTTTGGGGGAAAAAAAAAGAAAAAAGAAATGTTCTTACTTCATTGTTATTCCTTAGTCTGCTGCTGGGGCATCCTCCATGGTACATCCAAAACATAAGTGATTATCCCCAGGGGGACAGCAGTGCTTGGGTGTTGGGTGCATGGAGTGGGCTGAACTCAGGCACGGGTGACATCCTTGAGGCTGGCGATGAAACCCGCATCCCACCAGCCACAGACCGACAGCTCAGCTGCTGATGTAGCTCTCCTCTTGCTCTTCTGTTAGACAAAGTCAAATTAAAAGAGTCTTCACGCTAAATTACACCCACGTTTAATTACTGTGGTTGGCACTACTATATCCCTAAATGGTATTAGCTGCAGGTGAGGGCCCTGCTGTTTCTGGTGCTGCGCAATCCCTGCAGACTATTTCCTAAAGTGTGTGCTTGCATGTGACTGCACTGGCAAGCATGGCAAGGTGGTAAAAGTCTGATCAACGTCAGAAAAACTGTCCTACGCAGAAAATCCAAGTAGTCAGATGCAATAATTTTGGGGACCACGGTTTTCAGTTTTTGTTGCAAGTCAAGACTTTTTTTTTTTTTTTAAACATCCTGTGAAATAAAACATTTGCTAGGGAGTTCTGGCTTGAGAAAAGGAAGTCGGTGATATACTTGCAATTACATTTCTGGCTCTATGAGCTACGAAATTAGAAGCGATTTCTGCAAGTGGGCTGAGGGTGTAACAGAAGAAGCTCGGGCGAGCAGAGCCAAAGAGGTGGGCACAGGAACGCGTTCGAAGGGCTCGGCCACGTGACAGCTGGCCAGGAACGCATCGCACACACTGCGAGGAGCAGGGACCGTCCGAGGAATCCGCAACCTAACACCAGCAAACTTGAAGCCAGGACATGGCCGGGGGAGGAGGGGGAGTGCGTGTGCAACAGGAAGGAAAGGAAGAGCAATGAGCACAGCTGTGGGAGAGAAAAGGTTGACGGAGGATTTCCGAGGATAGCGGGTGGCTGGCCAGCAGGAGACGTGGTGGAGAACGGGCGGCCTAACACAGCACAAGGAGCAGGAGACTGGAACGGATAATGGGTGGGAAGGGAGAGAGAAAATGAGTTCATACTCATTAATATTACTCACTGTGGATCAAAAAATACGTTTAAATAAGCGCTTGCTGTTGAAGTCCTCTTGTCCTGCTGCTCCTGTGCTGAGTCCTACCACCTCATCCCCCTGCTCTGAGCCTGCAGCCTGCATGGCCCTGACCCATGCCTGGAAAAATTGGTCAGGGCAGCAAGCTCTGCACTGCTCCCAGCACAGAGCAGCTGCCTGCTGTGGTCCTGAGCGCTCCTGGGGGCTGAACCTGGACCTCTATAGCACCCAGAGTGGGAAGCATCAGGCTGGAAGCCTCTGAACATGCCTTTGCCCCAGCGTTCCCAGACTTGCCACGGTTAAACACTGTTACCCTCTTCTGATGGCTGTCTTCAATAATTATACTCATAAAATTTTGTTTTCATTGTGGTGATGCTGTAACTCAATGAGCTGGAAACATTCCCAGAGTGGAAAGAAAACTGTACTCTGTTGGCTTTTATGTGAGATGTTTTATGAGGCACCCATAGAAAATGACACCATGTTACCTGTAATGAGGCAACACTGAAGCATGGGTGCTTCTCCTTTCAAACAGGCACCCAACCCCAAATCTCTGACAGGTCTACTTTGCCTCTGAGGTGCTTTTTCATGATGTTATGTGCTCCTAGTGGCTGACAGAGCTATTTTCTGCCTATTGTCTATGGCAGCTGTTGGTCAACTGGACCTGGACTTCTCAACCTGAGATACAAGCAAAGTTTCAGGAATCCAAATGATCTCCTGTCCTCCCTCCTGTCACTCGGGATGATGTACCTCTGGGGTGCTGCTTGGGTCCAGAGGGCTGTCCTGGCCATCAGCTGGCAAGGAGCCACTGCTTGAAGCAGCCCCAAAGCCCATGAGACAAGCAGGGTGATCTCACTGCTGGGAGCACAGAATCAGCTCCCAGGCTGCTGCCCAGGAGTTGGCAGCTGCCCTGACACCTTCAGCTGGGGCTCTTGAGTTGTGCCAAAGGCCCCCAAGGGGCCAAGCTTTCCTGTTGAGGTTTCAAGGTAGTAACAAGATGCCATTCCCAGTAAGGCAACAGGTGGGGAAAAAAAAAGAACGGTTAGAAGTTAAAGTTAAGATGGAAAGGCTGCATATGCTCAGGAGTTATCGCTTGTCCTAGAGGATCACTGTGAGGTTGTGGCAGAATGCCTCCTATACTGTAATTGCAAACTAAATATGACTAAATACGAGGAGGTGACTGTACCAGAGTAGGATCTCTTGGATGGAGCTGGACCTCGTGTGGAGTGCTTCAAAGACTTGTTCTGATCCACACGGGAGGCTGCCACTTTATTTACCAGCTTCACTTCACCAAACAGTCTCTCCATAAGCACAGCTTGTACAAATTGTGTTCAAAAGAGCGTGTTAAAGGCATTAACTGAAGATTGGCTGAGGAAGTTATCCATTCCCTGGTGATTAACCAGCAATTTCCTATCCATCATGGACCAACACCACTCTATTAGACTTTATGAAACATGCAGTGTGTGTATCTGCAAAGAACATGGTAATTGCTTCAATTACAATTCTTTTGATTGGTAATTTTCATTCACTGTCAAGAATGTTGCCTGCCCCTGGGTTTGTGGAGACCAGCTTTCCTCCCGTGCTCCCAGGAACATGCTCTGTGTGAGCAGTGGCTCCTCACTTCCCTGCAGAGGAGCACAAGGTGCCTCCGTGTGTGTGTGTGTGTTTGCATGATGAGAGCTGTCATGTTTTGCTTTTTCCTGTTGCTCCCTATAATACTCTGCATCTTCACAGCCACAGTACAGCTTAATTTTCGGAAGCCAGCAAGCAGACCTTTTTTTCTCCTGCCTCATCTGTTCTCAAACAAGCTCATTAGTGTTGCTGCTGTCTTGCACTTCAGTGCTTTTTTTAATCAAACCATAGCAGTCCCAGAGGACACCTGTTTCAATTGCTGGAGCAAACGATTATATTTTCAGATCTCACATCTGAGAGGAAGAATCATTTGGTGCCATCAAATCAGAGGGAGAGGCAGGCACGGTGCTGTGTGATGTCTTGGAAGAGTGCAGGACTTGTGTGGAAGAAGAGTGGTGAAGCCATGGATGCCAGCAGAGAGAAGGGAACAGATTTACCTGCCTAGGTTTGTTGCAAGATTTTGGTAAATAATAGTTTTACTTCAAGGTCTTTTGCAATTTCAGCACAACAGGAGGCCACCCAGAGAGGCTGGGCAGGGGTGGCAGCCCCAGGCATGGGGTGACATGTGGAAGGCAGGGAGCCTGGCAGTCCACACCTGGATGCCAGAAATGACTCAAGCAGAGAGAACTTCTCTTTTCTAACATTCTGTTTTGGCCTTTTGACCTCAAGTCCTTGAAGGTGGTGCTCCCCAGGACAGCACACCTTGTGCAAGCAGAACCAGAACCAGACACACTGGGGGGCAGTGGCCAACCCTCCTGGACTGTCCCATCAGAAAGAAGAGTGGGGCCGGGTGAGGGAGACCCATGCTTGCTCCCTAGTATGGGTGTGAATGGATACCATGGCAGAAACATGCTTGCATACATCTCATGCATACACAGAAAGACCCATCTTGAGGGCCATGAAGCCCAGAGCTGCTCCCCGTCCTGGGAAGCATTCAAGGCCACGTGGGATGGACCCTGGGAGCCTGACCTGGTGAGTGGCAACCCTGCCCATGGCAGGGGGGTTGGAAATGGGTGATCTTTAAGGTCCCCTTCAACCTAAGCCATTTTGTGATTCTACGATCTCAGTTCTTTGATCATGCAGCAAAAGGCAAACTGAGACACAGGGCTACCAGCATCCTTTGGGTGACCACCACTGCGCGAACCACACCACATGGCTAATGATTGGCAGGTCGTGCTTATTAAAAGCCACCCAGCAACACTTTGCTGATGTAAAGATGGAAACCACTGTGTCTTAATCAAGTGCTCTAAGCGTACAGAAAGAGCAGGATACTCAAAGCCCATGACATGCTCCAAATAGCCAGGCTGAGAATCCAGATACCACGCTGGGCCGTGGCTGATTGTGCACAGACACTGGTGGGTCCCTGTCATCTGCAGACTTGGAATAACTCAGAGCCTTCCCTGTACATCCATCAGCTTTGTCACAGGGCTAGTAAAACCCAGGACTTTGTAAAGAGGCTATCCCCAAACAAATAGAGGCAAGATTTCGTATGCTTCTTAACTCCAGAGATGTGTCTTTGGGACAGAGCCACAGCGCAAGACTAAATGGTCAGTGGTCCTGTAATAAAATATGTGCTGGGCTCATAGCTCACAAGGTTTGCACTGTGAGATGTGAAGAAAGCTGTACAGCACCCAGGCAGAGAGCACACTGCGTGGCCAAGGACAGAGCTGGTGCGAGGCGGCAGGAGAGCAAACGTGACTGTCAGAGATGGATTCATCCATGAATTTGGTTTCACCCTCAGCTCAGGGCAGGGAGCGTAGGGCTGAGGGAAACTGGTTCCTGAAAGAAAGGAAAAGGTTCCAGAGAGATGAAAGATCGTGCTATTGTAAGGGCAAATGAGAGGCATCGCTGAGGGATGCATGCTGCAAACAGCTGGGGACAGGGTGAGAGACTGCCGAGGCAGAAGGTGTCTGAGACACGCTACATTTACAAAATGCATACAAAATACGGAAAAGAGGGACGGGAAGCCCTGCTGCAGGCAAGTAACGCCATCAAAACAACCTGCGTAGGCAGAAAGTTTCCACATGGATTGAAACTGAGCCAGGTCAGTGGGATTAACAGCTTCCTCGTGGGAATGCACCAAGGGATGCCCTGCAGGCGAAGTTCTGTTGGCAGGAAACTTGACATCTTTTTCCCAAGCTAGGGTAAAAGCCAGGGTAAGAACAGTGATGCTGAGGGTGCCGCCATGAAGATGAATGCAGCAGTGCAGCTCCTGTGATGGGCAGCGGGCTTCGCTCTGCCTGGGAGGTGTTCAAGAACCATCTCAGAAGGTACCGCAGAGGCGTTCACAGCTCACATCAGGAGAGGCTTAGCCAGAGAGTCACTTGTTCTGGTGCCGAGATTCCAGAGTGGCCCGTGGGGGTTCAAGAGCTTGCTGCAAGCACCTGGGACTTCGAGGAGAACCGTTCATGTCTGGAACATCGAGCGAGACAAGCTGCCTTGCGGCTGCCCTGGCCTTCCTGTTCCTCCTGA
Organism: Numida meleagris; assembly: GCF_002078875.1. Classification (NCBI taxonomy): domain Eukaryota; kingdom Metazoa; phylum Chordata; class Aves; order Galliformes; family Numididae; genus Numida; species Numida meleagris. The sequence goes on along the minus strand of NC_034421.1, from coordinate 14,723,151 downwards.
GAAGCGCAATAGAGGAGTGATGAAGCAGCAGAAAGCTTTTAGGGAGCTCGTTTTAGCCTTACCCAAGCAATTGAAAAGCTGTACAAATTGCAGGCAGGGGCTGTGCCACAAAAGCTTGCCCTGTGCCACCCCCTCCCGGCACAGAGCGGGGTCAGCAGGGCAGAGGATGAGGCATTTCCGTGGCTGCACAGACGACTGCATCCAGGGACGGCCTCCACTTAGTCATCACAACACCCAGAATCACGCATGAGATCGAGACAAACCCAGGAAGCATTTCCAGATGCCCAGTCCCGAAGGCAAAGTGTCTGTCTTAAAGTCATCCTTTTACCATCAACAGAGCTTCTTACATTGCGTTCCTCCTGCTCCTGGGGAAATGGGACCGTTTGTGAGCTGCTGTGGAACAGCAGCCCGAGTTCTAGGAGAGCACGGCTTCCATGTCAGCGCTCAGATCTCTCCCTCGTAGCCAGAGGCTGTTTTCCATCTGGCTTTTGTTCGAGTGTTGTACAATGCTTAGGCAAGAGGGCAGGAAGATTGCTGTTCTCAGAGAGGAACCAAGCGAAATGTCAACGTCCTTGCAAGCCTGGCATTTAGTATAAATATGCATGAAACCCCAAGGCTGAGTCCTTTCATTTGAGGGGGATGTTAGCAATAATTTACTCTGCAGATCACAGGGCTGTGGACTGATGAATAGCAACCACACTGGCAGTAAACTGAAGCATTTCAGAATAGGAACGAAGGAACTTTCTGGGCATTGCATACTTACATGAAAACACAAAGGAACAAAAGAGCTTTTCTTTTTCCTAGGCCTAGGAACCTGCTCCTCTGGTGCTGTGCAGCTCAGAGAGCAGCATGGCTGGGGCTGGGCTGGGGCTGCAGTGCCCTGGTCTCCGTCAGGAAGTTTCTGGTTGCTGCTTTCCTGCTCTGTGGGCACTGATCCTGCTGCTGAAGATGGATTGCTCCATCTGACTCCTGTAACTGGAGGAGGGGTAAACCAGCTCAGCCACGGAGCCAGGGGATGTTCTTCCATCTGCATCTGAAATACATAAGGCGTGCAGCTGCCAGGGAGCCTCCCGGGCTCTGACGTGGCTCCAGCAGCCAGGAAGGGCTCAGGGTCCCCGCCAAGACATTACCGAGTGCAGTGGTGGCTCTGGGTTTGCGTTCCTGTGCCAGAGGAAGCTGCTGGCAGTTAGCTGGTGCTGGCTTCTTGGGGGCATCCAGCAGATGGGACGCAAGGATCCGCGGTCCTTCAGCGGGCTGCGTGGTTTCACCCCACAGAGGATGCACGTGGTGAGAGCAGGGCACAGCTGGAGCAGCACAGCAGCTGTCCCCTGCAGCCTGCAAGGAAACCCAGCGGAGCTGAGAAGTGACCGAGCGCTCGGGCAGGCAGCTGTTGTGTTAGAAACAGGCAAACAGCTGAGGGAAGGGGAAATGGAAGAGGCGAAGCAAGCAGGAACAGAGGTCAAAATTTTAGATGCAAGATTTTAGGAAGGAAAAGAATTGGGTTGCACTATGAGAGCTGAGTGAGGTAACACAGCGGTGGGGGGGAACGCTTGCATTTAGAAATGCTTTCTAGGGAGCACAGTGTCCCCACCTTGCTCTCGCTGTGCCTGGCAGGAATGTAAGAGTGATTATTTCTCTGAATTTACAGTGTGTAACTCAAAACTCTTAAGTGCTTTAAGCTGCAGGCCGGCACACCTGCCCATTCCAAATGTTCACGGCAGAATTCACAGCAACTCTTTGTTTTTTCTCAATTATCCTGGCTTCCTATGTGGGTTTTGGTTTTTAGCACGTTCTCCCTCCTTTAGAAATGAAACGTTTGCATTTCTCCATCCCAGAGAACTTCAAAGACACAAAGCCACAGAACACCAACGCCTCCGCGCACACTGGGCTCATGCTGAGGAACCCCACGGTACAGGAGTGCTGGGGGAGGGATGTCCCTCTGCCAGGGCCTTCTGAGCCAAACATGAGTCTGACATTTTGTTAAGTCCTATTTATCCAGCAACCACACTTCAGCAGCACGTGGTGACCCTGAACCCGACTGTGCTGAAAGCAAGACTTGCTCTCGAGCACTCTGCAGGAGATCAGACTGCTTGATGGAGGCTGGGAGGGGAGCGGCTCTTCCCTGTGCTTTCCTCAGCTGGAGGCATTCGATAGCGCTTCTCCCCGGGGCGTTCTGCTGCTGCTGCTCTCAGGTTTGGGGCTTTCCTTTAGAAAGAGGAAAGAAACCATTCCACTGAAGCGACCGCTGCCTTCGTCTCACCTCTCAGCCCTAGCGCATCCTGCGCAGCATCCCCAGTGCCAGTGCCGGGCAGGGAGCAGAGAGAAGAGCTGCCCAGTGTACGAGGAGTGAGTGAGTGAGGAGGAAAGGTACCACCCTGGGAGCAGCAAGCACCCGGAGGTGTGGGGCTGTGTGGGCAGCACTGCGGGGCACGGCGTGGGGACAGGGTGGTGGCAGGCCTGGCCAGCCTGCGTAGGGAGAAAGTGGAAAACTACCGAACAAACGGAAGAGCTTTCTATAGCCCCAAGGAGGCCGGCTCGGCAGTCTTTAAAGTCGTGTTACTATAGCAGCCCTGATGGTAATTTACCAGCACATCTCCTTTTCTCTTCTTCACTCCCTTTTCACAACCAAAAAAAAACACGAGATTAGTCCCATCTTCCCCAATTACCTCCCCCTATCCCTCGGCAGCCTCTGGCTGACAGCTTTCCAGAACAGCCCCACGGGGCCACCAGGAGCGGGGGGAGGACACAGCCTGTGCCAGTGGCGTCGCTGGGGGTGAGGACGCTGTCACTGGGGAACACGTGGCTCTCGTGCGATGGCTCCTGCAGCGCAGTGCCACCATTTTGGCAGGAGCTTTTCACATGGACAGGGAGAAGCTTTGCTGGAAGTGTGGGCCGGGATCACTCCACTGCTTCTGCTCTCACCCCACAGACATGTCAGGGTTAGGAGGGAAGCCATGGACCAGGGCCAGATTTGCAGGCTCTGTTTTCACCAGTGATAATCAGGTTTAACTGAACTGATGATGCATTCTTCCCCCGGGAGAAAAACGGGATGCGGAGGGCTGGGGAAAGCGGGGGTTGGGGTTTGGGATCTGGTCCCATCTCAGGAGGTTTGGGGAATATTTAGATCCCACGGAAAGCTGATGCTGAGCAGGGCAGGGAGGGAGTTGCTTGGGCAGCGATGCCGCAGCCATGCACCCACCCTGCTTCCATCCTCGCAAGCACACTTTTGCTGTTCTGATGGAGCAGCCAGCAGGGAGACTTACTCAAATCACCAGGCAGGACAGGCAGTGCAGGTCAGCCTGGCCATCCTGCACCCCCAGCACAGGCACAGAGACCATCCCATCGCAGAGGGCTCTGGAGCCTCACAGCTCCAAGCACTGCTTGGATGGCTTCTTCCCCCCAAATCCTGAGGGGCTGGGGCAGGTGGGAGCCCTGACTCTACTGTCAGTGCTTCTTAAAGAAAGGCTGCTCCCACTCTGCTTCCTGCACAAATCAACCTAATTACCCATTCCAGTGGCGGCTAATGAGCTCAAAGCTTTCACAGCCTGCGCCTCCAGCCCTCCCTGTGGGAGAGGCAGCCCCAGTCGGGATGCTTTTGGCTGGAGAGCTGGGACAGCACAGAGAGAAACGGGGAGCAAGAGAGCAGCCCAGGTGGTGCTGGCACTGCAGGGCATAGAGCGTGTGCCCCAAACCCCCACGGGAGCAAGGCTGGACACTGATGGAAGGGGGATTTGCTGCAGTATTGCACACAGGAGCTGACACCCCCTGCCCTTTTCCCTCGCCGTGTGCTGGCCCTGCTGCGTGGCACTGAGGTGGGGCTGGAGGAGGCATCGCTGGGTGCAGGCGGAGCGCGGCGCAGCACTGCTGCAATAGGGCTGCAGGGCTGCCAGCCGTGACTCATGGGCTGCACGGAGGTACTAATGCAATTTTCCTAACACATCATTGGTTTCCTGATTTCTAAAAAGCCGTCTGGCAGGCTGGGCCCCCTTCCAAGGTTTCCTGGAAATAGGAGGACGTTGAGAAGGGGCTTCTAGGGGGGTGCTGAGGCAAGACAGAGTGTGTCGTGCAGTGCTGCTGCTGGGACTGGAGGCAAAGCGCAGCCCTAGAGCTCTCGCACCCGCAGGGTTCGTGGCTGGGCTCCAGCCTGGCTGGCTCGTCCTACACAGCCCCGCTTATTTACAGTCCAGCACCAAGTTTATCCTTTGCTTCTGGTCCTAAGCTGTTGTGTAATATTAATTATTCCATGCTGCCATACTCCTCCCACAGTAAGAGATGAATTTGGGAACTGAGTGAGGTGATTTGTGCACATAATAGAATGGGAAGTGCTCAGGAACCTTTAATATAAAAGGTGCTGAAGGACAAGGGCAGCAAATGGGGGCCTGATGCTAACAGCTGCTGAGATAGGAAAGAAAAAGTGTTGCAAAGACTCTCAGTGCTAGTTGGATGATGCCACGTCTGTCCCCTGGGCGCCTGGGCGGATTATTCATTGCCTTTATTAGCTCTGTGCTAAATTACCCTTCTTTCCCTTTCTTTTTTTTCCCGGAGGTTGATTGTTTCATTTTGTCTGCATTTTCATTAAAAGGGCCCTTCGCTACGGCAAAGCTTTCCCAAAGGTGCTCGTTCAGTGCCGGCCCAGGCTCCTGGCAGCTGCCAAGGACGCAGCCCATGTGCCACCCCTTGGTGACAGACTCTGCCCCGTGCCCGTCTCCAAAGCCTTGAGTGGGGCTGTGGCTTGTGCACTGACAGCATCCCCTCCAGCACTGCACGGTGCTCTCAGGGCTCTGGATGTGGCTGGACCCCAAATCCAGCGCTGGAGTTCAGTGCCACGGCTTTGCACCATGTGCACTGTTTTATTTTGTATTCTTGCAGTTCCAGGTTGACTGGGGACTGGACAAGTGGCCGTGCTGCCTGTGCTGCGGGTGCTTTTCTCCTGGGCTGCTTTTGGGGCTCCTCTCTGCTTTGCTTCTCGGCCACGGGGTGTGCTGGCACCCGGCACTGTGGGACCCGCGGCCGCTGGGGTCAGCCAGTGCGGGAGTGCTAACGGCAGAGGGGTGACGACCACAGCAGAAAGCAGCTCCTCAAGCAAGCGAGAGCTCTGGCCTTTGGGTTTAAAGGATAGCAGACGCCAGCTGGCATTTCTGCACGGATTTAGCTCAGGCTCGTGTCCCTGCAGCTCTCACAGCTCCCTACCGCAGATTTCCCCCGGTGTCACGCTGCGGACGGACAGCTGCCTGCTGCCCTCCTGCTCCCAGCTCCAGCAGGGCGAGTGCTATACCCAGCGGCCCCTGGGCAAAGCGGGGGCTATGGGGCAGCGCTGGAGCTGGGGGCCGCGTCGGGGCTGGGGCACGGAGTGCGGAGCCCCGGGGTTATTGATGAGCCGCTCTGCGGTGACTCACAGTCACTGTCTGTACCTGGCAGTGACTCAGCGCTCACTCCTCTGGTGTGACACGAGCTGTAATAAAATCCCTGCTTGTTTGTCAAGAGGTTTTTTTTTTTGTTTTTTTTTCCGCCCTGCTTCCCACCCCCGCTGCGAGGTGAAGGGCATCGCTGCCCACTATGGCAACAACCGGAACGCGCCCCCAATTAAAAGCTGATGGGAGCTTCCTGTCGGCCAGCCAAGGACCTGGAGGCCAAAAGTTCAGAGATGAGCACAAGCCGCGGCTGCACGGCCTTGAAACCAGGAGCCCAGACCCGCCGAGCCCGGCTGCACCGTAGGACAGAGCCCAGAGCTGTTTTCTGGCAGCTCCTGACTCTAAAACTTGGGGTTTCTGCCCTGGGATTTGGTGCCCTCCCACCTCTCCCCATCACTGCCGACCCCTCAAGCCCCTGTCTGCCGGTGTGCAGGAACCTGCCATGGTGCTGGGGCTTCTCCCCTTCCCTCCCAGGCAGCTCTTCAGGGGAAACCCACCTCCTCCCATCACCTCCCCCTCTGTAGCTCTCATCCAAAAGCGATCGTTCTGGGGAACGCAGCCTGCTAAAATCCCAGTGAAACTCCTGTAGATCCCCCAGCCCAGCGGAGCACTACCAGGAAAATCCCAGAGAGAGCAGCGAGGGACAATGGGATTTCTGCACTGCACAGCCTCCTCCTGCTGGCATCCCCACCGATCCTGCAAGGACGCAGAGCATTGCACTGAAAAAACGACTGCTGCTGGCGTGGTGCCTGGGCGCTGCCGCCGTGCTCCCCGGGCTCAGTGCACAGCGCGTGCTGGGGCCGTGCAAGAACAGGAGGAGAGGTGAAGCCGTGCACCGGCAGCACCACCTGCAGTGACAGACCTGGCACGCGTGGATTTCTCAGAGGTAGCAGCTTCAGGCTTGCAGGAAAAGGGTGCCATTGCTATTCTGCATCACATTTGGAAGAAAAGCAGTCACCCAGCGCTGGGTTCAGCTGGGAGGGTCTCCTTTGGACAGTGTCTATGGACTTCATGTTTGGGTGCATTCTTTCCTTCTGTCTCCCCATCCAGCCTCTCCCTTTCCAGAGTTGCTGTCGGTGCTGCTGCTGGCAGTGGCACACACAAGTTGCCAGCTGCACGTGGCTTCAGTCTGCACTGTAGGAACTCTTCTCTGTTCTCCCAGTGCATGAGATTACCGGTTTTCCCCTATGCTTCTTGCAGCAAATGTGAAATTTCCCTTCGGCTCCAGTGGCATTGTGATGTGTGGGCTAAATTGATTGGATTTAATTCTGTGCAATGAGCCAGCGCTAAGAGGATTTTACTGCTTGGCCCTAAAAATCTTCTAGCAGAAGGCATCCAGCTGCTGGGTGCCGTGCCTCAGGAGGCCCCTGGTCCCAGGAACGGGGGACAACAGAATGCTGCAGAACAAAATGTCACAGAGATGGCTGTGCTGTCCTGGTGCAGACCAGCAGGGAGATCAGCGGGGCTGGGAGGCACTGAATCTAAAGCTGATAAAGCAGCCCCATGGCAGCCAGTTCAAGCCTCCCTTCAGCTCCAGTAAGAAGGTCTAGTCCAAACGGGAATGAGCCATTTCAGTGTTGTAATAAATCTTAGCCCAGACAAGGGCAGACAAGAGCAGATTCAGACAGCTCCTTCCTTAAATGTGCCATCCATCTCCAGGTCTGTTGCGCTGGATTGCACGGGGCTGCACCCCCTGGTGAGGGGCAGCAAAGGCTCCCACAGCTCGGGGAGGTTTGAGCTCCAAACTCCAGGAACCAGTACTGGAGGCGGGTGGGTGGTCGGACTGGTTGATCTCAGAGGTCTTTTCCAGCTTGAATGATTTTGTGGTTCTCTGGTCGGAAAAGCCAGGGCGACTTCTGCAAGGGCAGCGCGGCACGGGGTCCAGCTGCTTTGCACTGTTTTGTCATTTTCATCACAGATTCTTTGAGTGATTTCAAATCCCCACGAGCAGCAAACAACAAAATGCAGCAAGGACAATTTAGAAACATGGATGGCTCCTCATAGTGCTCCAACCCAGGGAGGCCACACGTGCCGTGATGGGGAGCAGGGCAGGCAGCACCCGAGACGCAGGGGCTGCAGATGGGGTGTGCCCGAGAGGTTCCAAATGTTCCAAAATGTGTTTGCCCACTTCAGCCCCAAACTGCAGATCTCAGTGTCAGGGCTCTGCATGGTGAGGAACCAAAGGGCTCAGCCAGCAGTGCCCGAGCGAGCCCTGACCATGGGGCTGCCACCAAAGGCTCTGGGCAGAGGGCTCCGGGGAGGGCAGGGCTTTGTTGGGAGCAGAGCACAGCGGCAGTGGACGTGCCATCATCATCACACAGCGCTCAGAGCCAGCACGGTGCAGCTCTGCTGGGAGCGGGACGCAGCGCCTGGTGGCAGCGGGGGACACAGAACTGCGGGGGCAAGCTCACCCACGCTTCGTTTTTGAGTCTCTAAGAGGAACGCTGCACAACAAGGACTAACAAAAAGGTTCAGTGCAATCCGTGATGGATGTGTGCAGAAGTGTCCCTGCCTTGATCTCATTCAGCAGAAAGTAAATTTGCTCTGCGAGAAACGCCGAGGAGAGCCCGGCAGCCCCGGTAATGTCAGCAAATGCCACTTCAGTTCAGACAAAACGTCCGGGCTCTCTCTTTCCAGCTGTCCTTGTCCCCTGGTTCCCATTTCCCGTCCCCTCTCAGAGGACGTGGGACCGCCCCGAGCTGCCTCCATCCTGCGGGACCGCGCTGCTCCGTGCCCAGTGCTGTCTTCTTCTGCCCCGAGAGCCCCGTGCCCCGCTGACAGCTGCTGGGATCCCTCACACAGCCTCCAGGTGCCCGTGGGTCCCACCACTGCCATCGCTTCCAATAAGCAGCTGCAGGTTGGTTGCATTTTTTGCATACTTAGAGCAGGCTTCGTGCTGCAATAAGACTTAGTGCAGATAGGTCAAATTTTTGACCTAATGTTCTCGTTCCTTCGGTACAGCAGCGAAGCTTTAGGCCACGGCTGCAGCTCAGAGCATGGGAGCAGCCACCAGAATGTGCAAAGTGCCACGCGGGGCCGGCAAAGGGCCGCACCGCCCCTGCTCCTAATGGAAAGCACCCGGCAGAAAGCCACAGTGATGTAACGGCCCGTGGCATTTCACCCTGATAATGTCACGGTATTTATAGCCTTTTTAATACATTTCGTGGCATAATGCTATTTTGCATCTGTCTTTCACAAGATCAATGGGAGAACAAAACCCTTTTGCGGCTCAGAATATTCCTTCGCCTCCGGCTGCATGGACACGGGGACGTCGCGCTGAAGCCCTGGGGCTGCAGCAGCCTCACACTGTGAGAGGATGGGCAGCAGCACTGCTCCTGTCACCAGGCTGCAGCCCTCACCCCTACAGTGGAGTTTATCCGTGCAGTGTGGGGGAACCTGTTGCTGACACCCAGCATCACTGGCGGTTTGCTCCTGGCAGCTGGCAGGACATGAATCCCACAATCATAGCGTGGTTGGGTGGGAAGGACCCTGGGCTGGCTGCTCCCCCCAGCTCAGGCTGCCCAGGATCCATTTCTGGCCGCGGGCACCTCCAGGGATGGGGCACCCACAGCTCTGGGCAGCAGTGCCAGCGCCTCACCGCCCTAATGAAGATGCCTCGTGCTGTAGTGATGACATTTTTGCAACATCAGGTACTCATTTACGATGTGCTCTGGTGCCATGGTGACTAACAGGGTTAATAGACTCAGGGCTGAGGCGGGAGGCACCTTCAGGCTGCTCCAAACCCGCTGTGTGCTGGAGACGTGGGCTGGGGCCGGGTTTGGGCCCATCCCTGGGCACACGATGCATGGGGGGGGGGTCACTGCTGGTGATGGGGCCACAGCTCTGCTTGCTCAGCAGCCACAGCCCCACAGGCACCGGGGGGATGGACCCACGCATCAGCCATAAGGAACTAATGTCACTGTGCTTCAGGGATACGTGGTTTTATTTATGTTTCCCCTTGGTAGTTGTTCCCAGTCTGGTAACGAAGGCTTGAACCCTTTCCTTTTAAGCCTCTTTAGTGATGACCGTGGGCTTGGCTGAAGCTGGCAGAAACGGGGCACATCTCTGTCACAAAAACGGAGCACTGCAACGTGGAGAAACTGGTGTGGAGAAAGCCCTGGGGAGGCTGCAATGTGATTTTGGTGTCAGAACAGGGAAATATTCCCGTTGCACTGGGAACCACAAAGCAGTGCCTGGGTGGGAAGCAAAGCAGACGGAGACTGGTGTTACAGCTTTCCAGGTTTATTCATTTTTGGTTCTTTTGACCTAGAAAAGGTAAACAGTGTCCTGTACCGCAGACAGTGACGGCAGAGCTGTGGGGCTGCCTGCCTGCAGCCACCAAACAACCCACTGCCCACTGCATTGGGCCAGGGGCTGCCATGTGAGCTACCTTCCCCGAAACTGCATTCTGATGGGGGGCACAGACACGAGCAACCAGAGGTGTGCGTCAGGGCACCCCGTGAAACAGCCTCGGGACGTGCAGTGGGACGCTCGGGTGGGACACACAGCAAAGTGCTCCTGCACTGGGAAGGGAACGGCTGCGGCCAGCAGGCTGCCTGGCACTGCCTCCCAACGGCCAAGGGGAGGCTGCTGGCTCCATCCACATGCTCCAGCACAGGGCAGTGGGGAGCAGGGGGTGCCAGGCACGTGGGGACCAGCCGTGCGGGACTGGGGTCTTTGCTGAACAGGGCACAACTTTCCCAGCCATGTATTCCTGCAGCCAAAGAAATCACTCTGTGCTCTTTAAAGAGACAAATGTTCTCTAGATTTTGCCCTCCAACCATTGTGCTGCAGCAGCGTCCCGCAGGGGGAACTTGCCAGAGCGTGCCCACCTAAATAAAACTACTGAAAGCAGTAGGAGGGGTTTCCGTGCGCGCTGCTTACTAGAGATATCGCATCCAATGAAGCTGTTAACAGCAGCAGAAGCACCACCCTGCACAGCACTCCTCTGCCCGGCCCAGCTCTGTGCTCTGCCCCACACCTGGCGCACGCTGCCCCGCTTCGTGCCACCCCAACGTGCTCGTGCCGAGCAGAGGGATGGAATTCTGCATCGGGAGCCGTGTATGGGATCCAGGCGGGGGTGATGTAACAGGGCACGGGGCCACGACTCCATGCTGCCAGCGTCCGTCTGTGCACGGGGGGCTCCCGCTGTGCCCCCCCTCCCACCACCGTCTGTTGTGCCCCCGTGCCAGCCCTGCCGCCTGCCAGCCCCCTGCTCCCACACCGGGGCACAAGAAGAGAAACAAGGCGCGATGATTCCCTGTGTGCGGCGTCGTGCAGCTCCTGCTGGGGGATGCGGGGCTGGGACTGCAGGCACGGGGCAAACACTGTGGGGAGGAACTGCCAGCTGGCTCCTCCTGAGCTGTGCCGAAACCACGGGCTTTGGACGCACAAACACCCGAGGCAGCAGGCAGACTTGCAAAGGACTGCTGGCCTGAGGTGCCTGCTGAACTCCTTGCCCGCTGCGGTGCTGGGCTGGCCCCTGTGACACCCCCCCGGCTCCACACTGCTCATGGAGGAGAAGCTACGGCTGAGACTGGACCCAGCGTCCCTGAGCGAGTCAGCCCAGCCCCAGCCCCACAGCCCCATGGCAGCGCCCATGGGGCTGGGGCCATGCTCACTGCGTTGTGCGGGGCACAGGATGCAGGACACAGCTGGGCTGCCCCGGGTTTAGCTCCAGGGTAGAGCCAGAGCTCAGCAGGGTCGCAGCCCCCCAGCTTCCCACCTGCTCTGAGCATCGCTGCCTTCCCGCCTGCCCCGCTCGCAGCTTTGGCCGTGCTTGCTCCCTTCTGCTGCACGCTCAGAGCCCCCAGCTGCTCCCCACAGCTCCGGGCACATCCGTGTGTTCTGTGGGAGCGGGGCTGCTCCGCGTGCACAAAAGGCTGAGGGCCGGTGGGGGGCACAGCAGCACGGGGAGTCCTGCAGTGGGATTCTCCTTCACACGCACTTTTAGAGGAAAGAGCTCAAAGCCGAATGCAAAGAACAGCAATGGGAGCCTCGTTTCACAGCTTACAAACAACTGGCAGAGATGGAATTTCTTCTCTTTAATGCCACTGCAGCTCCCTGTCCTGTCACAACCACTTCCAGCTGCCCCAAGCTGGCGGCTGCCGCTGGGGCTCCCAGTACCATCCCTTCTCACTGAGCATCCTGAGCTCATGGAACCCCGGGAAGGACCTGGAAGCCCCACGCCGGTGCTGGGTGGGCAGCAAGAGCCCCGTGCCGTCCTCCTCCACCCTTTCTTAGTGAAGCCCCTGCTGCCTTAGCCCCCACCCTCAGCCCAGACCCGTGTTACCACAGGTGTCACCGCCACCATCACCACGGTCCCTTGTGCCATCAGCCGCGCTCACGCTCCAGCACCCACCACCTGCTGCCGGCCTCTCCCGCTGCCCCGCGCCGTCCCACGCGCTCCCGCACCCTGCAGCCTTCTTCCAAAACTCCGCTCGTCCCGAGCTGCCGGAGTCCTCGCGTGTCACCGCCACAAAAGGGACAGAGGGAGGCCCGTGCCCCCAGCAGACGTTTCCAGATGGTGCAAGCTGCTCCATCCCCGACCCAGAGCAGCTCCGTGGGGCATGGGCCTGGAGCAGCCCGCTGAGCCGCGTCACCGCGTCCTGCAGAGCTGTGCGTGGGCAGAGCGCTCCCGTGCTGCTCTGGGGGTCCCTTGGTGCTGGCTGCGAGAAGGGTCCCGGCGAGGGCCACCCGCAGCCCATAGCGGGACGGGGATGGCCGCGTGCGGGACGGCGGCAGGCTGACCTCGGGCACGGCGTGCACCTCCTCGGGGCTGCAAGCCCCATGCCGTGGGGCGTGCGGTCCATGACCGGGGCGTCCAGGCGGAGCCTCTCCTCCCCTGCAGCCCGTCACTGGGCTCCCTGCTCCACGGAGCCCGGCTCCTGGCGCTGCCTCCTCTGCTGCCGCTCCCGCTTGGCCCGCCAGCACACGAAGGCGGCCACCAGCAGGCCCAGCCCGAAGATCAGCGTGGCCACCGAGACCACCTTGGCGATGTCCATCTGCGGGCCATTGATGGTGAAGGTGATGCACGTCGCCGCCACGCCGATGACCACCGAGACGATGCCGAAGGGGAAGATGCAGCGGTACCAGGACTTCTCCGTCCCGCCCGTGGCCAGCGCCAGTTTGTTGAGCGTGGCCGTGGAGTCGGTGGCGGCGGCCAGCGGCAGCCCCGCTTTCCCTCCCTGCAGGCAAGTGAGCGAGTTGGACTTGCAGCCCATCATGTTGGCGAGAGCGGCCGCCGGGAAGGCACCCGGAGCCGCCGTGCCCGCGGCAGGCCGGGCCCTACATGGCAGCGCAGCGGCTCGGGGCACCGCGCAGCCGGCTGGGGCTCGGGGCCGCCGCTCTGGCTCCCGGCTTTGGCTCCCGGCTCTTTTGCTGCCGGAGGGAGCGGGGATTGGCGGCGGCGGCGCTGAGCTCATGGCGGTGGGAGGACCACGCGGGCGCTGCTGTTAACTGTTTCGGGCGCTGGGCGGCTGGCTGCCTGCAGCCCGGCATCGCTCCTCGCCTGCTCCCACCCCCCGGCACTGCCCTGCAACGCTCGGCCTGCGAGCCCCGCTCCCCACAGCAATCGGCCTCCCCGAGCACCCCGCGCCCTCTGGGCGCTGCCGTCATCCCCTTCCGAGCAGCCTTGCCTCCCCACGTCAGCCCGGCTTTCCCTCTTGCCAGCTGTGTCCCCCGGCACAGGGCTTGGGGACAACGTGATCCGGGGGCTGGGGATGCAGAGGGATGGGAGAGGACTGGAGGCTGGGACTCTGCGGGGTGGGGGTACCCCAACACACCGTGCTGGTGGGACCCCAATCCATCCGGGCGATGAGACCGAACACGTCTGTGTGATGGGACCCTAGCACAGCTGGGTGGGGACTGGCGTGGACCAAAGGGGCTGGAGCCATAGGAGGATTTGGGGGGAGTGAGCGGGGCAGGGTAAGGGGCAGCACAGGCAGAGCTGCAGAGAGGGCAGCACACATGGGAAGGGGCTGGCACACAGGCAAGGCTTTGAAACCAACCCTTGGGGCTCCCCACTGCAGCATCCTGCTCCTCTTTGGAGGACCCCATAACTGAACAAAGACAAATGGTTTTTAAAGCGGGGGGAGCAGTTCCACCTCCTCTCATTTCTTCTGCACATTTTTTTTTTTTTTTAAATTGGTTTTCCTGGAGGAGAAAGGAATTAGCTGCTGCAGCAAATGTAAGAAGCCTGGAGCCTTTCCCAGGTCAGAGCTTCCCCCAGCACATGGGGCCCAGCTGCCTCTGCACCAGGCAGCAGGAGGCCGGGGGGAAGCCAAAAGCAAGCAAGAAAATCCATATTGCAGCAGGAATGGCCAGAGAGAGAGCTGTGCAGAGATACCCCTGCGATGGGGGCTGGAAGCAGGGGATCCATCAGGTCCCTTCCACCCCAGCCGTGCTGCGACCCTGTGCAGGGCGGGGAGGTGAAGGGGCAGGACGTGCACCAGGGGCTCTGTCCCCACGCAATGCCAAAGCCCCAGGCCACCCTGTTGCACTGAGGCAGCAGTTTGTGGGCGGCCTGCTCCGCTCTCCCTGCAGTGTGGGGGCACGGTGACCTCCCTGCTGCGCGCCGTGAGCCAGTTTTGGGTTTGGGCTCTTTTTGTTCACACTGAACTCCCCCAGCATCCTGTTCTGGTGCAGCCTCCTGGGGCGGACAGGCTCCTCTGCTTGCATCAGCAGCTCCTTCTGCCACCAACTAAGGGTGTAATTTTTGTTACAGAAATAGAGACTTGTGCATGCCCCCTCCTGCTTCCTACAGAAGGAGAGAAAAGCGCAGCTGGGACCGGTGACTCACGCTGCAGGAGCCCGGATGGAAGGAGACCAGCGTGCACCCCTTCCTAGGATGGAAACAGAAGAGAGAAGGGACGAGGAACCCGGGCTCTGAGGGAGAGCAATGAGCCCCACTGCAGGAAGCCCAGAGCCAAGTGGAGTGCTGACCCCCATCCCAGAACTGCACCAGGGCTGAGCACATGGGGGAGAGGAGCTTCTGCTTTTCATAGCAGATCCCAGAGAGCCAGAATAATTTGGAGTTCAGAAGGAAATACCAAAAGAGCACAGGGGCAGGAGGCAGGCACCCACACAGCTCTGTTCAGCGCAGCCCATTGCCTCAGCACACGCTGGCGGTGACCTGAACCCCAACACCTACATGCAGGAGCTAAAATAGAAAAGAAGAAAGAAAGAGTAGAAGAAAGGGTTTGTAGGTGTAGGAATTACACCTTCTCACCAAACTGGAAGGCAGTGGGTCTGAAACCAAGCACAGAGCACCACCTTAGGGCAGAGGTAATCACAGATAACCTCTATTACAGTGTCCTCGCACAGCCCTGCACTAACTCTGCTCACGTGCCCACCCCACGCCTCATTTCTGGACCCGCAGCTCGGTGCTGTGGGGTGTGACCTGCAAGGACGGTGCCACCCGCAGCCCCACACCAGGGACACAGAGCTGGCCCGCAGCCACGCAGCAGCACAACACAGCACACACAGGGGCCGCACAAACACGGGAGTTTGTGAGAGCCATGGCATCCCCCCGAGGTTTTGTTTTCCTGCAGGAAATCAGCATCGCGTTTGGCTGCCAGGGAACGGGCGGGCGCGGGTCAGCGGGGCTGTCGCAATGCCCGTCGCCCCAGAGGGCCCCAGTCAGAGCTGCAGCATCAGCAGCTGTGCTGTTTGCAGGGGCCTCGGGGTGGCAGGAGGCTCCGGCAGAGGCAGCGCGAAGCCTTGGGCAGCTCCGCCGAGCGAAGGTGCAGAACGAGGCAGTGCAGGTGCACCCACGTGCCACGCTGCTACTGTGTGCCATGCAAAGCAGGCAGCAAAGCACGTCAGCGCAAACAGCCTCGGGTTTTACCTCCTGGGGAAAGCAGCCTGAGTATTTTCCAGGTGCGTGATAGAGCAGTTACTGCCCCGTGCCCTCAAACCGCCTGCGCCCGTCCCTGTGCTGGGTGCTCCGGGTGCTCCCCGTCCCACGAAGGCACTGAGAGCTGCAGATCCCCATCACCTCGCACAGACGACACCCACAGCTTCCTACACAAGACTTTCTGTGGGAGCATCATAGGAAGGCTTTGCATCACAGAGACACGTGGTGCAAAAAAACCCCATCAAAATACAGCGGGAAATCTACAGCTCGTGCGGTTTCCTGAACCTGCAGCTTTTTCCTACCCAAACTCTGGATCTGTCGCTTCTCTTCCTCATTCTGTCTGCAAACACATCACCCATCTCCATGTGTGTGCCTCAATATCCCACCGTTGTGCTTACAGCCCCAAGCTCATTGCTCCGGCACACGTGGATGAGCGCTTTCTGCCCTCTTCGTTCCAACGGACTCAGCTTAATTAAGCAGCAATCAATTTTTCTCAATTACGATGTGCAAAAGAAGGTCTCCAGCAAATTAAAAGTGAGAGGATAGATCTCTTCTGGCACTTCTGATGTCACAGAAATAGTTTCATCAGCATGGTGCGGAATAGAAACTCCAGTGCCTGTAGGGTGGATTGCTTTGGTGTCAGACAGAGTCATGCCTTGGGGCTCTGCCTGGTGGGGCTCTGCCTGGTGGGGCTCTGCCTGGTGGGGCTCTGCCTGGTGGGGCTCTGCCTGGTGGGGCTCTGCTGAGGCCCAGGACTGCCAGATTCCCAGTGAAACACGGCCCTGGCTGCACTGACTCACAGCAAACATTCAATTTGGGCAGTGTCATCCATCACCTTCACGAGACACTGAGTATTTCCTGTTTCTGTAACACCATCCCCTGGCATCAGGAACACGATCTCTCCTCTCATCTCTTCTCCTCGCCCCACACTGAAGCACCAGCATCATTTCCTCCCGCAACAAAGGCACATTTCTAACACAACGACCCCTCCCCCTCTGGCTGACATCCCTATGCAGAAAAACCTGCCAGGCACGTAGATAAAATACATCCAGACTCAAAGAACTGATGCTCCTGGGCGGCTGCTGTTACGCATGGCAGAGCTGCCCCAGCTGAACACAAAGATCTGAGCGGAATACCATGAAGAAATAGAAGTGATAGGAAAATGCTGACGTTCACCCAGCACTGGGATGAGTTTCGGTGGATTCTGAGGGTCAGAAGGGCCAGACATTTGGACATCAGACCACCTTAACTCCAGCCCTGAAAAAAAAAAACACAGAAGGAAATAATAATGGCCGACGTCAGCATCGCCAAGAGCTAAATTCCTGCAAACAGGAGTGTAGGCCAGCTGCAAGATATGATGCAAGCCCAGCTGGAACAAGAAGTCAAAATGCTGCATCAGTCAGTATTCAGTGGCCCTTTGCTAAATGGACTTCAAAAAGCTTGCAAGCCAGAAGTTTGCCATGTGACTCTGAAGCAATCACCGCACAGCAATGCCAGGGGGTTTAAGTGAAGACTGGAGGCACAGGAAGAACCGAAGCACAGATTTCCTGTGGTGGCAAGGTCAGGATTGCTACACAACTTGTGTTCTCCACAGCTGGGCAGGGCATCACATTAGTCACTCTAGAAGTTTGCTCCTGCAGCAGCTACGGGCGCAGGTTCAGCAGCAATGCAAAGGGCTGAGTGCCATCTACTGGGCTGCTCCATCACTCCCTCCTGCTGCAGCTGCATTCCCCCGAGCACACACAGCCCAGCCCTTCTCAGCTCAGGCCCCATCCCCAGATCAGACGATCCAGCAGAAGCACGTCAGCTGTAGGCTAGAGGTGTAAGTCATTACAAAAGAGCCTGGCAAGTCACAAAGCTGCCTGATGGAGCCGTGATCCGAGCAGCAAGGTGACCCACATGCTGAAGGGATTGCTCCAGCTGCAGCGGTCCAGGCAGCAGCACAGCTCAGAGCAGATGTCTGCAAACCAGAGCGGTTCCCAAAGAGGCACTACTGCACGCAGCCTGGGCGGCTGTGGATGAAGACGTCAGAAACGCTGTCAGCCAGCGGGTATTACTGTAACGCTGGTTATACGCCAATTTATGAACAAAGTTATACGGCAGTAGCAGCTCATTTTCTCTGGATTTTCTCAAGCTGGAAAGCTGTGCCCCAACACACGTGTTACAGACAGCGGTGTTATCCAAATACAAGGCCAGTACCACGGCTGAAGTGACCAAGAATCTGGAGCAGAAAGACCTTGGAAAATCACCCACCAGCAGTGCCCGGGAAGAGGCATCGCGGATCCTGGCAATCAGCAAGTTGTAACAGTGACCAACCAGGAACAAGCCGAAGCCCAGAAATTTCGTTTCCTTTAGTCGGACAAACAGGTGAAGTACTAACAGTAATCCGAAAAGATTTATTGCTTAAAACCGTCGCTGTTTCTGGGATCGGCCGGGGGAGGCTCTCACCAGCTCAGTCCGTCAGCTCGTCCCGCACCAGCACGGGGAAGCGCCCGCCTCCCTCGCAGAGCAGCGCGTACAGCGCCCGGTAGAGCTGAGCCGCAGAGGCCCCCGGGCAGGGCCTGGAGTCCAGCACAGGCAGCAGTTCTGTCATCGTGAGCTGTGCGGGAGGAAAGAAGACACCGTCACCGGAGGGAGGCCAGGCTGCTCTCCCGGGATTCCTAGAATTGAAGTGGCTGCGTAACAAATGCGATCTAACAAAGGCGCGATGAGTAACAACGTGCTGACTGGCAGGTGAAAGCCTGCCTTTGGCAGATTCCAGGGTGGCAGGGCTGCTCATCCCCTGCTCGTGAAGCACACCGGTGCTCTGGGAGCTGCTGGACTCCTGTGCTGCACCGCCCTGCAAGGAAGGGCTGGCGCTGCACCAAGGTCAGTCCCTGCAAGAAGCTGAGGACAAGCACGGGTGAAGCTGATGTTGATTTGACAGCTCTGCAACCACACTGCTCAGGGCTTCCTGAGCTAAGTGCAGCTCTTCTTTTACGACTGCCTGGCTCACAAAGCCGAGCTCCTCAGCTCAGCCCGCTCTCCAGCAACCCGCTGGCCTGCAGCAGCGTAACTAACGGCATCAAGCTCTGCGATGTGACTGTGACTGACAGCTGAAGCACAAGTGAACTTACTATCAAGGGACAGAAGCTCACCTTCGGTGTCCTGGTCTAGAGTTAATGCTCAGAAAGACGCTTGGCCTGGGATTTTTTCAGCCACTATCTGCTAACAAACTCCGAGCAGTCTGCTCATCAGAACTGCACGTGGCCTGCTGTGCACACTGCTTCTCAGGAGAGGAGTGGATGATAAACTCCATGGGATCATCACATCCTCCAAGCACGTTCCAGTGGAGGATAGAAAGGAAGACCCAAAAAGGACAGAGTATGGGCACCTGCTGGGTGCTACAGTTCTCCATGAATCTCTGCAGGAAACAGGGACCGCACAGGTGCTAATCTCTGAAAAGAGTTAAGATCTGTAGGCAAAATGCCACCTGAGGGGGAAACTGGCACATGAAAGAAGCGGGGAAATGAAGCACTCTTAAGAGAAAGCCCATTCTCTTTTCCATCCCCTGATCTGTTCCTGATACAGAAGAATAAAGGGAAACAGACCTTCACCAAAGACAAGCTAAGAGTTAATAGCGCTTGCTATGATTCCTGCTGTTCCTCTGCAGAAATGCAACGGACAGGCTTGGTGCAGAAATAAATAGATCCTTTCCCTGGTTATTTATCCTGCACCAAGTCCATCCACCTCACCTGCCCCAAGAATTTCATGTATTTTGCGTACTCTGAAGAGAGCTGCTTCAGATACTCAGAGTTCAGCTGGCACAAAGCACCTATTTAAATACTCGTACAGAGGAAATAGGACCCATCAGTGAAGCACAAGGCTTCAGTCACTGCGACATTTTGGGCAGATGAAAGCAAAGACCTCGCAACCCATAATTCAAAGATATAGCACTAAAATCCCATTTGGAAACAAGCTACAGTCTATCTTCAGCCACGGAGAAAAGCGTGGCATCTTATACATGACTTCCCTGGGTTATAAACAATTGCATTTCCAAAGCCTCTGTCACTGAGGTAGGTCGAGGGGCAGGTCAAAGGCACAGGGCAGATGTGGCTTCACAGATCTCTGCCCTTTGCTGCTGAGAAGAACAAATGGTCCCCGTGCAGCAAGCACTGTGCTCGGGCTGGCGGAGAAGCTGACTTCTTTTCCTGCTCTTACAGGCCATCAAAGGAAGGTAAAGTCGAGGTTAGCTGCACAGGGGGTTGGCATTAAAAGGAAAACAACAGGCAGCACAGAAGTTCTCTGGCTGAAGAGGTCAGGCAGGAGAGGATGACAAAGCGAGGGCCCTGATGGGACGGTGAAGGGCCGCCAAAGCCGATCTCCAAGCATTACCAACTTCAGCCTCCAATGCCACACTCCAGAAGAGTGGCGAAAAAATGTCATCAGAAGAAGGTCGGACACTTAAAGCTCTTGAAAGGGTAGGTCTTCTCTTCCACAAAGTCAGTGGGGGATGGGACTGACTGATGGGACACGGATATGAGGCACAAAGAAATACCACTGGGAAAGCTCGCTGTGCTGCTGCCCCACAGCTGCCTTTTTCTTGCCCTACCACGGCAGCACTAACCCTTAAGGACTCACCTTTTGTAAGGCAATCTCTTGGCGCAGCATCGACACTTGCAGCTTCAAGGCAAACAGGTCCCTCAGCTCCTGGAGCCTGGAGTACCAGAGGAGAGGTGCAGCCAGCGTGCCCGCACTGCTGCACACCCGCACCCCGGCAGGAGCACAGCCTGCACAGCAGCTTCCTCGGTCCCCGGTGCAGTCTGGGTGCAGTCTTCTCTGTGACTCCACAGCTGTCAGGGTGAAGAATTGGCAGCAAAATGTGCATTAAACCTGTATTCACAAAGCTTGTGAGCTACTTCGCGTTCCTAGAAAATAATGATGTTATTCCACGTGGGGCACGCTCCTCACACACGGCACCACCAGGATGTCTTGCCTCATGGCACACAGTGTCCCCTCCCCATTCTCTCAACAGCTCCAACACCAATTCCGAATCGCAGCAGGGAGAACTGCTAAGCCCTTCACAAAAACAGGTGCCACTTGCCACCAGGCACAGCTGGCCACGTCCACACCTGACCACAAGCACAGGCACCGGCTCACCTGCTCGTAGAAGCTGCAACTTATGCAAGCACTGGGAGACTGTGCTTTGCAGACCTTCCAAGGTCAGAAGGCTCTCGTACTCTCTTTGAAGAGTGGGATGGTCTACAGGAGAAGCAGAGGAAAACCAACAGCTGTGAGCACGCGGAAACCCACCGGAGACACCAGCTTCTGGAGCGGCCGTGGGTTAACCAGCCCTCACCTGGGGCAGAGAGGGTTCCTGTCCCTCATGTCTGGCATGTGCCGAGAGCACCAGACACGCGGAACTGGAGCCCACTGAAATCATCCCTCCTCCACCCTCTGCCCTCCTCCCCACTCTCTTTTCTTTCTTACCTGCGCACTCAGCCTCCACACACAGGCTCAGACGGGAGGGGACATCCTGGAGGGCTTTTAATTCCTCCTCTATCTCTGCGGGACTGAGCGTCGGCGTCGGCGAACGAAACTCAAACAAAAGCAGCTTAAGGAACATTTCCCAACAGCAGCTCAGCGCACGCACCTCACCCCTGCCACAGCAGCCAGGACCCGGGGCAGCGGCACAGAGCGAGCGGCCCAGGAGGCGGCACTGCAGGCAGGAGGCGAGGGCAGCTATTCCCAATGGAAGCACAGCACGGACCCACCGAGCTGGGAGGGGTGAGCGGAGGAAGGATACAGTGCTCTGGATCCTCTCTGTAACACGCGTCCTTGCAGCCGCCGCGTCGGCGCTCGTGTGGCAGAGCCGACACTTCTCCCATGCCCTGAAAATTCCAGAGGGTCAGGAGGGGTTCGGCCGTGTTGTGCCGCTCACCCCAACAGCACACGTCAGTGCTTCCAGCACAGGCACCTCCCTCCCCTATTTCTTTCCCTGTACACTTGCTCCTCCAGTAAATGCGTGCAAATCCAAGTTACCGTGGGAGAGCACACGCAGGACAGGCTCTCACTGCAGCTTTTACCGCTGTCATCGCTCTCTCTAAGTGATCCTTAGCACAAAGGTTAGTTTCAATTTGTTACCGAGTTGGAAGTAATAACGAAGAGCGTGAAGTTCTGTCAGTGTGATCAGGATGCTGAAGGGCTCAATTTAGCGGGGAAAATTAAGGGAATTGATTATTTACAGCTTGCCGAGGGGCAGCTGACAGATTGCTGCCTGATAAATGACTGCTTCCCACAAAAGGAACAATTCCTGGGGTTAGCGCAGGGAGCCATCGCTGCATTCATGGCTTAAGCTTAGGATCTGGACAAATCCCATCATCAGGAGCCCCAGAGGAAGCGGTGAGAGATGTCCCTGGGGACTGGAGGATGGATGAGAGCACCGAGCTCACCCAAAGCCCAGCTGCCCGCACCACCAGCGCAGTTACGGCTCCGTTCAAGGCAGTTCATCAGCAGACCCAGCCTCACGCAAGCACAGCAGCAGTGCTTCCAGGACAGAGAGCTGTCTGGGACACCAACAACTTGGGAAACTAATAGCATGGGGTTCTCAAGGCTGGGTCCCTGAACTGCCACCCTGAGCCCACCGCGCTGCCCCAGCACTTACCTGGAGTTCCTGGTGTGGGCTTTCCTGTAGGGAAGGGGCAGCTCCAGCTGGCATCTGCAAAACAGGAGCTCAGCAATGCTGACGGCGGAGGTCGGCAGAGCCTTGTCTTCAAACAGGGAGAACTGCTTTTTGTCTAAATTAGTTTAGCTGTAACGGAAGATGTCAGAAGCTCCGACATCGTGCCACCGGGGCTGGGACCAACGCCTCAACACAGAGGGGGAACCCACATCTCCAAGCGAGCCAACGGCTGCAGAGCTGTGCACAGACCTTCCCCACCACACTGCTGCACCTCAGCCATGCAAGGTCGCCTCGCTTCGTACCAAAAGCACCAAGGAATGGGAAAGGCACACTGCAGCTTCCACTGCATACACAGCAACGAGTCGGGGTTTGTTCTGCTGTGGGGGTGAGATGAATACACGCAGCAGAAGCTGCAATGCTCCCCTCCCATTTCTTTTCGTGCAAAGCCCTTTGCAAACTGAGTTGGCAGTTACAGCTGGAGCCTTGTGCAAACTAGGGCAGAAGGAAATAAACGTCTGAATCCACATTCCTGTTCCCCAACAAAAGTCACTCTGCGTCCTGCATCCACCCCAGCACATGCACTGCGATCCTTTCCCCTGCACAGACACGGGGGAGTTGGGTTGGGGCTGCTGAGATTACCCAAGCCCAGGACCAGATCTTAGCGTCACTGTTTCTCTAAAGCACAGAACACACAGAAAGGAATGCCGAAGTTATCTGAAAAGACAGACTGGTCTGAACGCAAAGCCACAGTTCCAAGTATTGTTTTCCTGCTTTACGTGGCAGTAACACCCGCTCCGTAAGCCCCCCTGCACCGTTCACTTGAAGCAACGGCCAATCCCGATTCTATAGGTAAGCAGACGGCATCTTAGAGGTTAAAGGGCACAGCATGAAATCCAGATAGCCTCTCTCCAAACAGCATTAGGTACATGATTTTGAGAGAGAGAGAGAGAGAGAGATGATTCATGAATTACTTACTACCTCTGTTTAAATAAATGAAAATAAAACCAGACCCGAGCCAGCACTCACCCCTGCTCCCGCAGCGTGACTGCCCGCGGTGCCGTGCTCCCTGCGCCAGCTGTGGGCTCCTGGGCTCGGCCGGGCAGCCCGAGGGAACCACAACGCGTCTTCCCCGCACCGAGCTGCTGCCCGCACACAGCCCCCGAGCTCCCTTCCCCCGCGGGGAAGCCGTGCCGCTCGCTGGGAGCAGACCTGGGGAAGCCAGCTGTTCTTTGGGGCTCTGCGGCCACACGGACCTCCTGGCTGCCGGCACGGCCCGCCGGCCCGCAGCTCCTCCCTTGTTTGGAAGCCACAGCTTTGGAAGAGCTCTTCCCAGCCGCGCCAGGAGCCCTGCTGACACGTCCTGCCGACGCTTTCCTTTGCGTTCTCCTCACATCTGGGTCAGTCCTGTACGGGGCTCGGAGCCGGTACCGAGGGGGCTTCCTGGGAGCGGTGGGCTCCTCGCTTCCAGCTCTCACCTCGCAGGGGAGGCAGGCGGTCTCAGGGCCGGCTCTGGCGGTCGCAGGCACCTGCAGCTCTCCCACGTCTCCACCTGCAGGCTCCTTGCTAGCAGGCTCCTTGCTAGCAGGCTCCTTGCTAGCAGGCTCCTTGCTAGCAGGCTCCTTGCTAGCAGGCTCCTTGCTCGCAGGCTCCTTGCTCGCAGGCTCCTTGCTCGCAGGCTCCTTGCTCGCAGGCTCCTTGCTAGCAGGCTTCGCCCCTGCAGCTCGCTGTGCCGCCGCGGCCGTTCTGCAGACGCTTTTCCTGACCCTCAGCGCTTTCTCCAGGGCCGCGTTCAGCAGCTCCAGCTCCTCCAGCTCCCGGGCCGAAGGCGTGCTCTCTGCGCGGGGAGGAGACGGACCGGCCGATCCCGACCCGGATGCCCCGTTATTCCTCCGCGCGCCGACTCGCTCCTCCAGGAGTTCCAGAAGGAACCCCCAGCCGGGCCGCGGGACGGCGGCTCGGGGCAGGAGGGCTCACCGTGTGCACCGCCGGGCCCCGCCTCCGCCTCCGCCTCCGCCCGCTCGTCGCCGCGCCGCTCCCTGCGGGGCACACACACACGGAGCGGCCCGGCGTTGCCGCACCCCCCGCTCCCCCCGGCGGCACCGCGGCCGCCCCGCGCTCCCTCGGCCCGCGCTCACCCCCGCAGCAGATCCCGGCCGCGCTCCGCGCTCCGCTCCAGTTCCCTCCGCCGCTCCGCGCCGCCGCGCAGTGCCGCCTCCAGCGCCGCCGCCAGCCTGCGGGGCCCGGCGGGGAACGTCAGCCCAGCCCAGCCCAGCCCGCCCCGCTCCGCTCCTCCCCGTCCCGTCCCGCTCCCCGGCCGCTCACCGCCCGCCGCAGCCCGCGGGCAGCATCCCGCCGCTCGGCCGCGCTCCTTCCCGCTCTGCCCCGGCACAGCGCCGGCCGCTGAGGGCTCCAGGGGCGGGTACCGGCTGCGGCCCGCCCCGCTGCGCTGCCCGCCGGGATACGAGCGGCGGGACGAGGTGGGGGGGGTAAAGATGCGCCGCTCCTGGGTGAGTGTGTGCGCGTTCTGAGGAGTCCTTACCAACAATTAGGCTTATCCAAGGGAGCCAGCACCCCCGCACCCCAGGCCGAATTAGCCTAAAATGCGACAGGCTGGCGTCAAGACATTCCCCTTTGTCTTCTTTATCGGTGTGTGCAGAGAGCTCTCCGGTTGTCCTCGCGTTCCGCAGCGATCTTCGGGACAGAAGGGGTGTTTTTAAAAGATAAAGACTTGGAGGAAGTAAGCGTCCCCTCCCAAAGGACCGGCAGCGAACCATCATGGTGCTAGAAGGATGCTGGATGACATTGAAAACCACCAAATGAGGCTGCATCCGCTGGGCAGCCATGGGGAGTGGGAAGGATAATGATTTTGAGCGTGTAATGAATGTGTAACACCTATGAAAATACAATCTGCGCCAATAAGCAACTGGGGAGGTGTTTTTGGAGAGTTATGCCCATGCTACCCCAGCGCTGCCAGTCAGCGTGCCTGCCACCCGGTAATACAGCTTCTGCTGTCAGTTCTCTCCACATCCATTTCTTTGATTCAGGATGCAAAGAGCACTGTGACACTGTTTGATAGAGCCTGTTCCCGGCTACCAAACGCTGTTCATCGGCGTGGTCACCACTATTCACTAGGCTTTTCTGCCAGTGGTGAAGAAGAGCCTGCGTGCTGCACTTGTGCAAATCTGCCCCAGCGGAGCTGCCTTCGCTGTTTCACCGCCGCTGGGATGGCCTTGTTGCCCAACAGCCCGTCTTTCATCAGCGTGAGCAGATGGAAGCCAGGAGCTGCCGAACCCGGGCTATCCGGTAGCGGGGTGTGGTGGGACAGCCCAGCGGGGCTGGTGATGTGCTGCGTGCTCTGCAGGGCGGTTTGGGGCCTGGCGTCACCGTGTGGGTTTCTGCTCTGGAAGTTTGAGCCTTCAGCTCTGCCAGCGCCGCGGTGTAGTGGTCGGAGCTGATGGTGTGTCCGGGTTCCCCCTCTTTCCCATCGCTTTACCCGCCGAGGGCTGCATCTGGAGCTTTGTCTTCAGTGGGGAATTCACACGCGGCCGCTCCATGCCGTTTTGATGCTGGCTCGTAGCGGTGACACCGCGTCTTGTCACCGGTAACGATGCGATCCAGGAGCGCTGTCACTGTCAGCCTTGTATCAGCTCAGCAGGCGCTGACGAACTTGCATGCGCTGTTCTTTCTGTTCCTGTATGGGCCTTAGTGGGACTCAGCTGGCACAGACTTTGCACTCTTCCAACATTGCCACCATTGCTTCCGATGCATATTCAGCTCCGTCCCGGTCACGATGCGCTGATTCTGGCAGATGAGCAGATGGAGACGCTCCTCATCTCGTGGTGTGACAGCTGTGCACGGCCGTCCGGAACGTGCCTCGTCCTCACCACTGCTGAAACGCACCACAGACCACACCGGGCGGGCTGCCCAGGGCAGCGGGCACAGCCCCGTGCTGCTGCAGCTTTCTCCTGATGAGGTTTGGCACCAGTCCTGGCTGCGGAGCGGAGCGGGACCACCACGGAGGGGCACTTCTCCTTCAGCACAGCGCCGTGCTGCAAGCGGTGGGAAACTCACGGATCTCGTTAGGCACCTGGCACGCTGTTGACATTTAAGCACTTAGAACCGTCCATGAGGAGGATCAGGCTGCTGTGCTGTAGGAGAGCTGCGGGAGGCCTGATCTGATCTCACCAGCTTCTGCACTGCGTCTCCACGCCTGGAAGCGCTGCAGCAGACGGGTCCCTGGCACCAGAGCGGTCCAGATGAACCCTGCAACCGCAGCGCTGTGCGTGCAGCTGGATGCTGCGTGCCTCCAGAGGCCAAGGAGGCCGCGGTGCAGGCCCTTGAGTTTTATCTGTGCCTGCTGGGAAGGACCGGGGACCCTTTGTGTGTCACCATTGCCACAGAGCAGACCTTGCCTGCAGTCAGCGGGGGCTGGGTGGCAGCGCAGCCCCACAGCATCGGGAGGTGGGAGGGCGGCAGCGCGGCGCTGGGTGAGCTGTGGAGCCAGACTGTGCCGCAAGAGCTGGGGTGAGGTGATAATTAGCAGGTGGAGAGCAGGAGCTTTCTGACAGATGAAAGCTCTCTGCTGGCATCTGAAGCTCCAAACCTGTCCGTGGCAGAGCCCTGCTGCCCTCGGAGCGCGCCCCTGTGCTGCTCTGTGCCTCTTGCGGAGCCCTGCAGCCGGGCAGCTGCTGCGCGAACCCAGACGGACCTTCCCTGGTGGGTGCTGCCTTTCCAGTGGCTCGTCTGACACAATCCAAGGTATCTGTCTCTGATTCTTTGTCACTGATAGCAGCTGGTGATAGAAGGGGTAAAGAGCAAAAGGTGACATTCTGTTCACACAGCAATGAGTTGTGACCGGGTGCTGACCTGACCTACCGGCACAGCTGGCACACGGGACATTAGTGCCAGGACTGAGTGATGGTGTTTTAAACTAACAGAGCCCGAGCTATCACTTGACTTCATGTTATTGCTTGCTGGGGAAATACTGGGTCCTGTGACATAGCACATGTGCTAAATGACAGTTAAACTGATGCAAATTAGCACTTAAAGATTTATTTACAAACGACAAGTAGGTTAAAATACCTGAGTAATGGAGAAGTGGCAGTTGCTCAAAGGCACAGCCCTACCAGCCGTCATGAAGGCTGCTCCGAAAGTAATGCCTTCTATCTCATTACGTTGGCCCACAATGTCAGAGGCGGATGGGGGTGAGATGGCAGCAGAGGTTGAACCTTCCCACCAACACTCCATCACATTTTGTTGCCATGTGACAGATGGCAGCAGCAGGGCAGTCTGACAGAGCGGCATCTGACACGGAGCAAAGGTGTGGGATTGAATTCTTCCATGCAGAAAACATGGCAGCTATTGGCCTTCATCGATGCTTGTGGATGTCGATGGAGACTGAACGGTGGCTGTCAGCACAGTAAGGCAGTGGGTGGTGCGACTCAGCAGTGGTGACAGCGATGTGAAAGACAAGCCCCGTGCTGGACGGCCATGCAGATCTGCATGAGTGCAGCGTGCAGATTCTTGGCTGGTGAAAATGCACAGCTAATGGTGGAGACTATGTTGAACAATAGTGTTTGGTAGCTGAGTATTGGCTCTGACAAATGGTGCCATTGTGCTCCTTTTATCAGCTGTATTTTCCATGAAAATAAATAGGAGGCATTACTTTTGGAGTGACCTGTGTATTTTCAGGACAGGAAATGATGACGTATTTTGCATAGGTGAAACTCAGAGTTTCAGTGTCAGCATTCATGGCTTAGGTTGACAGGTGCCCGGTAATATCCTGCAATGTCTTCCTTCTTTGCTGACAGCCCGGCTGGCAGCTCACCAATAGAGCTGTCTGGAGATGCAGATCTCCTGCTGAGCACCTAAAGCTCTTTGAAAACCCAACCCAGAGCCCATCATCATGGTCAGACTCCCTCGGGCAGAATTCAAGCAGGCATCACGCTTGGATGAGCAGCGGGGGAAGAAGTAGGAGGCAGAAGCAGAGCAGACTCCCTCAAAGCAAACTGATTCTTCAGCCAGTGCTAGAAAGTCTTAATCCTGATAGACAGAATGATGGTGCAATTCGTCACCATTAAACCTACCCAGTCTTTATTGCATGACACCAGCCATGCTCCTCCTGTGCACTGCCCATAGAGATCACAGCTGTCTGTTGAGCTGACGCAGGAAAATCCTCCCTGTAATGTTCTATACAAACCCATCAGCCTGTGGGGAGATACCTTAAAGACTGAGGTGACTCTTCTGTGGGTCCCAAGCCATTCTTGTTTGCTCAAGGAAGGAGAAATCCTCACAGCAGTTCCAGAGTAAGCCTGTGGATGTTGCTGTGTGGCTGCAGAAATGCGCAGACATCCAGAGATCCTTCTTCAGCCCTTGTCATCTCTTTGGAGCAAATGCTCCAGGAAATTGATTCCCGGACCCTGCACTTTGCAGACAAAAGCCCTGCAGAATTCTCCCGGCTATCAGCAAGACGTGGTGGGAAGGGGATGCAAAATGCCCTGGGAAGGCATTGTCTGCAGCTGGAAGGGGAGGATGGCTGCGTGCAGCGGGCTCGCAGCTCTCTCTGCTGTGCATTCCTGTGCAGATCAGCTCTGGCTCTCAGGAGAGCTGCTTGGCCCTGTGGGTGGAAGGAAGCGAGGCACGGCCTTGCTGTTGTGCTGCTGATGGGTTTTGTGGTGCGCTGCAGCAGTGACAGCATCGTTCCTCTGTCCGGGTAGGTGCATTTAGTGCTAGCAGGACCCATCAAACCAGTTGGGTAATGGGTGTGCCGTGGGGGAAGGAGAGGATCAATCCCCTGCCTGGGGAGTGGACGTGGTAAGGATGATCACATTAGCATGTCTTTGAAATCATGAAGCCAAGCTGAGGTCTTGGCTCGCACCAAGAGATCGCAGCTGTCGGACTGAGAAGGGCTCTGGTCCTGTTGTGTGTGGAGCTACCCGCACTGCTAAGGGATTTATGGGGCTGTTTTACCCCTGAGGCTTCTCGTTTGCTGATTTACAGTCTGGGAAAGTGCAGCCAAATGGAAACCTGAGGGCTGCTTCCTTTTCTCCAGACCTTCTCGCAGCAGGGGTCCTCCTGCCCGGGGGCATGGGGCTGCTGTGGGGCAGGGAGCACCCACCTTCTCCTGACACTGGTGTGGGAGTGAGCTGTGTTTGAGTCTGAGCCCCATGGGGGATGGAGAGGGGCAAGGGCCACTGGAAATCTCCTCCTGTTTCTCTCAGAGCTGCTGGTAAAGCATAAAACAAATTTATGTTCTCATCTACTGCTGTAGATGGCAGGTGGATAAAGGCTAAAACCTTGCTGGCTCTCTGCTTATTAGAAGAAGTTCAAACATGGGGCGTATGTACCTTGGGGGTGAGGCTTGCGAGACAAACACATTTGTTCCCAAATGTCTTCCTTCCAGTTAGAGGAACACCAAACCTTTCGCTTCGGTGAGGTCTGGCTTTTCCTACCTGGAGGTATTTTGTTCTGCCGTCCCACTGCGCAGCGCGATGGGGGGAACGCAGCTGGGCTCAGCCTGGATGCCCCACTGCCCTGACAGCTCCGTGGGGAACGGGGGCACAGCGAGAAGGAAGGACCTCCATGCACTCCTACAGCAGCACTCACAGAGCTCTGCTCCGTCAGCCTTTGTGCTGTTCCAGTAGCAAAGCCAGGACAATAAACCAGGGCGTTGTGAAATGCTTTTCCTAACTGCTCTTTTATTGTTCTCCCTCTTTAGCTAATGATTTGGAGTCAGAGGAGAAGGGAAATGCCGGTTCTGAGCGCGGCCCGTGCCTCTTCTGCACCGTGTTGACTGACACTAGAAGGGGCTGCAGTAATATATTTAGATTTTAATGGAGCATTTGACAATGTCTCACAATGTCTTCTGTGCAGAGCTGATTAAGACAGGCTATGCGTGAAAGCTAATGACAGAGGGGATCGTCTCAGGTGGGGGAAGGTGTCTTAAGTTTCTCCAAACATTGCTGTCAGGTTCAGATCTGATTAATCAGATCAGATTAGCATCATCTTTGCTGCCGGTCCCAGACAAGAGCTTCCAGCTGCAGGCCATCGCCCCATCCGCTGCATAGGTGAGAGCGCTTGATGAGCTGCATCCTGTTCCCTGTGGGCAGCAATCACGCTCAGAACCGAGCTCATTGATTTGCTTCATTCAGTCTCATCTTCCTCGTCTGGAATTCAGAAATTAGCACCAGTGGGGACTGGAAACCTCCTTTTCATTACTCCCGTACTCGATTTAGTGCACAGGACAGAACTTTTCAGGACACTTTCAGCTAGAAAGACGTCCGAGTTTAACTGCCCGCTTTTCCTCCCCGGGTGCATTCAGCTGGGACTCTCTTTCCCATCAGTCCATTTTGAACTGCTCCCAGCTCACAGACACACGCCCATCGTACTCAGAAGATCTCTGCTCCTATCTCACACTCGGGTTCTCTCTCCATCTGCAGGAGTGCATCCCTGCATTCACTGCGGTGCCTGCACTGAGCAGCCTTCTGCTCCTCACCCTTGCTGGCGAGGCCAGGATTATCAGACAGCTCCAGATCTCACGTTCATCCTCAAAAGCTCCACCTGCTCTTCCTGAATGGAAAAAGAATGTACACTGTTTTTTGAAGAATCTCTGGGAAAAAAAAATACCATTGGTGAGGCCTTGGGTCATCCTGGGAGGGCCAATGCTTCTGTCTCGTGCCGTGCTCCTGAAGCGGCTGTTCTCCACCTCTCAACCAGCATCACACCCCTTTCACATCCCCCCTCTGTTTGTGTGCTCTGAGACACACAAACTCCAATCACCAGTGGAAGCAGTTCTCAGTTCTTAATGGGAGGTCGTATCAGACTGCAGTTGCTTCAGTTTCCCTTTGCACTTGGAAGCAAGCACTGATTAACAGCCATCAGAGGTGCTGCCTCCCAATCAGCGGCTACAGCTTTTCCCCATAAGCTACTGAAAGTTGGGCCAGCCACAGACACCCTTTTCCACAGCCTTCTGATTTCCTCAGGCAATTTGATCATGCCCAGCGCTCTGTCAGACCATAGCAATCTGAACTCTGGTGGTTTTGATCACGTCAAATGAGACGCACCGCTCCAGCAGGCACCACCAGCTCTGCATCGCACCTGGCTGCAAAAACACAAGCAGGGGCTCCTGGAGCAGAGGTGGCCCTGAATTCAGGTGCAGCAGGCTCAGGTGGAGGCCTTGTGCCTGCCAGGCAGGTGGGTGCCAGCGCTGCATTCACATCCCTGTGCTCAGCCTTCAGTTGTGGTCTGCTGGCTACCTCCAGTCCTCCCATGTGGGAACTCAAAGCAAAGTGGGAGCTGGGTTAGTGGGGATTAAGTATGAACCCAGGGGTGCGAGTAGCTTGAACGCAACGTGAGAGCCCCTGGCCTAGCAAGAAATCCAAATTATCAAGAGTAGAGACCTGCCGGGATACTGTTCTGTTCAGGACTTACAGGGGTTTCAGCACAGCTCCCTGAGGTGCCAGGCTCTCCTGGGTTTGTGACCTTGGGTGGTGTTAAACAGCTCTGCTCCATGTTTGGGAAAAGGACCGGAGCTGAGCAGCTGCACAGGGATGGCCCCGCCAGCCCTGAGCCCACATGCCAGGCTTGGCTGGGCTGTGGGGATGGGGGAGGTAATTCTGTCGTGCTCTGTGTTGGGTTTGAGCTGCATTTGTGCTGCAGACCCTGAGACAGCTTGAACACTCATAAGCTGTCAGACCTGGCGCTTTTCATCAAACCTGAAACCGGTTATTTTAGAAATTATTGTTAATTACTCTCCCTGACCAAGAAGCACAGCTCTTTGATCAGCTCTTCATGAAGCAGGTGCCATCCATTGCTGCATCCTGTGTCCGCTCATTAGGAGCTGCCTTCGTTACTAACAATGCATGTCAGCTGGGCCTGAAGTCCTGGAGCTGGAGCCTCAGCAGCAAGAGGAGGCATGAGACAAGGGTTTTGTAGCTGGGTGTAGAGCCCTTCACTGCCAGTTTATACAAAGGATGTCTTGTAGTGACGGTGCAGTCTGGTGAGCAGAAGGTACAGCCCAGAAGTGAAGTGGGTGCATCAAATCGATGAGCTTGTGCTAGCATCTCATCTGAAGAGCCCCCTGGATGACCTGCCCTGGAGGTGATGTCCCCTCAGAGCTCACGTCCATGTAAAGGACAAGGAGCTGCTCCTTGTCCCCAGCTCAGCTGTACAGCCAGGGCAGGGCTTGGCTTCACACGTGCAGAATGTCAGGCTTCTTGTCCTTGTTCCCACATGAGGCAATGATTTATAGCATAGAGAGCGTGTAGACTCTAAGAAAGCAACGTGCTCTGCAAGAATGTTGGCCGCGATGCTGCTCTTCCATTGTAGGGCAATTGCTCTTTACGAGGATTGGAAAGCGAGAGACTTTGCGCGTTAATACAGATCATTAATTACAGCCTACTGTTTCACAGCTGATTTGGAGCTGCCCGAAGAGAGGTCGAGTCGTTTTGTCCTGCTGTGCAGAGAAGTGATGTAAAATACTAAGAGTGGGACAGGGCGCGAGGGTTCTCGGATGCCAGGAACAGCAGGCTGATGGTGCAAGGACTGTTCCTCCTCGGCCATGCCAGTGCTGTGGAGCTGAACTGTGGATAAAAGCGCAGGCAGTGACCCCGGGCTGTGCAGCTCTCCTCATGTGAAGCGTGGTGGGACGACGTGGCTGTGAGCAGCAGGTGCCCTGTGTGCTGCAGGCAGCACGCTGTGACTGTAGCTCTGCAGGCCCTGCGGGGTCGGGATGCACGCTCCGTGCTGTGTTTGCAGGCTCAGCCTTCCCCTGGCTTGGATGCTTCACTTCCAGGGTAGAAAATGCTTTCCTTCCTTATTCAGAGCATGCCTCGGGCGTTTTGGCCTGGGAGCTCAGCCCGTCCCACAGTTCCTCTGCCAGACGTGGGCCTGTCGGGAGATTTTGCAGTTTAATCATACAAAGAAAAATGTTATTTGTGTTTCCCAGCAAACGTTTTCACTGTGCTATATCTCCTTAGTCCTTCAATGTATTTTTTTTTCCCTTGCTGAATGATATGCTTGGCTCTTTTGCTGAATGTGAGGAGTGAGGGTGATGTCGTTCTGGACTGTTTCCAGC
This sequence comes from Numida meleagris, assembly GCF_002078875.1. Classification (NCBI taxonomy): domain Eukaryota; kingdom Metazoa; phylum Chordata; class Aves; order Galliformes; family Numididae; genus Numida; species Numida meleagris. The sequence continues at coordinate 14,690,149 of NC_034421.1, read as the reverse complement.
CCTAAGGTGAATGCTAACGCTGCTCCTGGAGCTGCACGTGGGCGTGCTCACCTCTGCCTGCATCTGGCCAGGAGGTGACAGAGGTCTTAACCTGCAGATCACCAGGCAGAGCCTGTGGTAGGGGCATCACTGATGAAATGCAGCTGCAGAAGCTGCCCGGGCTGGCAGCACAGGCTGCTCGCACCAATCGTCGCTGCTGGAGCATTCTTAGAATTTTTTAACTCGGAGGAAGCGTTCTGCAGCTGCCCAGCACGGCAGGTGGGTGTGCACAAAAACCAGCTGCAGGACCACAGTGCTCCCTGTTGCATGTAGCACTGCTGCATGCAGCACATTCCAGACTGCCTGGAGCAGAGAGGCGTGGTGCACGTCCCCTCCCACAGCTATCGCCCCTTCCATTCTTAAATGCATTTAAACAATAGTTTGAAACCATTGAAATGCATCCAAAGCACTTTGCAAGGCGCAGTGCCCTGATGGCTGCTGGGGACAAGGGCTGGGGGCTGGCAGCTGGGATGCGCTATCACCTGCAGCTGCACCAACAGTGAAATAGATAGAGAGGGCGAGGGGAGAGAAGTGGCCAGGGTGGGCTGGGGAGGGGGAAACGTGGAGAAGAGCAACAGCCCTCAGCCACGAGTTTGCTCTGCAGCTTCTCCTAGGGTGGCAGGGTTCGCTCTCCCACCAGGACCGTGGGGCCGGCCCGTTGCTGCGATGCACGCGAGACCTCACATTTGCACTTGCAAAAGAACTGCGCGTCCTACACGGAGCCCGCAGCGTTTCTGCAAATCTTAAAAAAGGAACGTCTGCCTGCAGACTTCGTTTCGCTCTTTGCAGCCGTCTCACCGCAGGGGACTTCGGGCTTTGGGGTGACGGCGCAGAGCAGCCCGGAGTGCCTGCAGCTCGGTCTGCCCGCAGCCCGGCTGCACCTGCCCGCTGGCACCGGCACTGCCCGCGCGGTGGCTGCCGCAGTGCGAGCGCTGCTGGGCGCCGCACGCTCCGCTCGTCGGCCGGCACGTCCAGCGCTGGGATGTAAGGAGCGCTTCCAAACGGGTCTGGCGAAACCGAGCCGGGAGGGAACCGGGGGAGCGCTGAGAAAAGGAGGGAAGCGGAGCGGAGCGGCGCGCTCCCGAGGCACGGTAAGCGCGGCCGCTCCGGCCCCATCCCGCGCCGTCCCCCGGCCGAGCATCCCGGGGCGGGGCCGGGGGGGTGGCTCCGGGGCTGCCCCCGCCCCGCTTCCTGCCCCGCGCCCACCGGGGCTCCGGCCGGAGCGTGCGGGGCCGCCTGCGCCGCGGGAGGGCCGAGGGACGGCGGAGCAAGTGAGCGGGGTGGGGGCTGCGGGCCCTGCTGCCCCCGGACGGCTGCTGCGGCCCCCCCGCTTCTGCTGCCTCCCCCCCCCGCTCCCCTGCGTCATTCTGCCGCCCCCAGCTCCGCCGCCGCTTCTGCACCCCCTACCCCCCCCCCCTCTCGCCCATGGCTTTGGTTGCTCAGGGCCTGTGCTCCAGGAGTCCGCCGCTGCAAAACATCCCCTTGGCTTTCCATCACGCTTTCCTCTTCTCTCTTCCTCCCTTCCCCCCTCCCCCCCCCCCCCCCCCCCCCTTTTTTTTTTTTTTTTTTTTTTTTTTTTTTCCCGTTTTACACTTGGAGTAGCTAATGGGACAGCAGAGCAGTAAGTGCAGGAGCAGGATTACTTCATGCTCTTGCAATGCGGTGTTGCTGCCGTCCCGCGTGGAAGGGCTGAGCCGCGTGCCGCCCGCTCCGCGCTTGCAGGGAAGGTTTCGTTCTCTGCGCGGCTTCGGAGGGGATCTGTGCTTTTGAATGGGGCTCCCGGCGGCTCCTCGGCGCTTTCGGTTGTGTGCTCGGGGGCCTCCTCGCCCGGCAGGTTAATTCCGTCGCCAGGGCTCTCTGGTTTGGTTTGGTTTCCAGGAGATTTCCGTAGAAAATGTCAAGTCCGGTGACGGAGTGGGGTGGGAGCCCCGGCTCTGCCTCGTCGCCTGAAGGTTCCGTTCCTGCTGCTGCTTTCTTGCTGGGATTGGGGCTGCAGCTGCTTTGCTCTGCTCTGCTTGCCCGGGTTCATTGCACTGCAGCACCCAGAGCTGCGGTGCCTTCCTGCACCTGAGGGGTTTGGGGCTGCTCGGGAGCTTCCTTCTGCCCCGCAGGGTGCTGCTGTTGGGCGGGAGCTTCCTATTGCAGCCTTTGTTGCAGCTTTCCCTGCACAACGCCAAAAGTAGTTGTGGTTGATATGTGTGTGTCACAGGATTGTAGGGGTTGGAAGGGATGTCTAGAGGGATGTCTAGATGTCTAGAGGTCATCGAGTCCAACCCCCAAAAATATATATATATATAGTTTAAGTTGCTTGTTTCATTTAAAATTATGAGGGCATACTTCCCTTCATAGTTGCACCACTTTGCTTACATCCCTCCTCCCCCTCTGCAAAGCGACCATCCAGATGTATTTTGTTGCTGGCAAAACCCATTCAGTTGTTTCCCGGAGTCGGGGCTCCTGCTGCTGTTCCCCTTTTGCACCTTGGAGCTGTGCCTGTCTCAGGCCAGAACCTCAGCGAGGAAAGTGCTGCAATCTGTGTCTCCTGCAGAGCAGCTTGTTTTGGGGGGGGGGGGGGGCAGGGGGTGCAGCGCTGCACAGCACGGGGGGGTCGTGCCCTTCTCACGTGCTGTGATGGCAGCAGGGAGCGAGTCGTGCTGCTGGCATCCAGAACTCGTGGGGCAACGTTTTGCGTGTTCCTATGGGATAATGAAGTGGGGATAATTAAATTAAGAGTCGGAAAAATGTGGCAGCCGTTGTGCCAGTGGGTCTTTTAATTATCAGCCCTTTACCTCCAGCTTGAGAGCAAACACTCTTCTCGTTAGCTCGGAGGATTTAATTTTCTAAGAGGGCAACCCGTTGCCATTTACACAGCGCTCAGCCGCTGTCGTTCTCATTTCCAGCCCTCTGCTTGGCAGCAAAGCTCACGCTGGGGGCTGCTGGGAGCAGAGCTGGGGCTGGCAGCCTGCTCTGCACAGTGCATGGGGGAACCCGGACCCTTCCCCCCCCTCCACTGCTCTCCTCTGGATGCTCTCCGGTAGCTTTATGGCCTGGTATCGTGGCACCCGGACCTGCACTCAGTGCTTGAGGTGCTGCACCGGCGCGTGGACCCAGCAGTGCCCTAATGAGAACCAGAGCGCTGCTTGTTGGGGATGCCCGGCGATGAGCAGAAGGGCTGCGAGGCTGGGGAAGAGAGCTTGGTGCAGTTTTGTTTTTGATGTCTGGCAGAACTCGTGTGCTGTGAGACAAGGCCCCAGGCTGCGCTCCTCTGCTTCAGAGCATCCGTGTGCACGGCTGTAGAGTTGAGAAGGGGAACTGGGAGAACTCTGCAGTACCCGTTGGGGCTTGGGGGCTGGGAAGCCTGTGGAGAGCCACCAAAGCTCGGGACTCGTTTCCCCTGCAGCTGAGCATGCTTCAGAACACCCAGATGAACACACTGCGAGCCTGCAAATTGCTGCAGCACTGGGATCCGATCTGGGGCACACGTGTGACAGATGTACGCTGTATAAAACCTTGTTCTCTTATTTACAGAGCACACCCAGGGCCACCAGCGCCGCCCGGTACCCGAGAGAGCCCCCCGTGCCCAGGTAAGCGTGGGGCAGCTCCCTGCCCCGCATCTCGTTCTTTGTAGCGTGCAAATATGGGTCAGACTCCAGAAATCCCTCCGAGACGTTTGTTCTGCTGCCTCCCCTTGTGAGCATCCTTTGCTGTACGCTGGAGTGTCATCAAAATGGGAAGAGCACGGTTGTCCTCTGGCTGCGCTCAGCCTTCTTGGATTCTCTTCTCTCCTATTCCTTGCTGTATAAACATCCCTTCAGTTGAGTACAGGGGGAAAATTGGATTAAGATCTTCCTTAAGTGCTTTTTCTGGGTCATGAGCTGAGCCTGTGAGATGGGGAAAATCATTGTTCCCAGGAGTGCAGCAGTAAGACCTTGGTCATTAGCAACCTGGGAGTGCTGGTGAGCGGTGGGGGCAGGGTGCAAAGCAGGAGGAGCTGATTTGAGAGCAGCTGTGGCTTTATTTTGTGACCGGTGGCCATGAGAAAAGGAGGGCTGTCCGAGAGCTCTGTGTTGGCAGCTCCATGGGGTCTTTCCTGGGGTTGGTAACTGTGCTGTAGAGCATCGCAGAGCCCTGAATGACAAAGTCTGTATAACCACCAGGGGGTTTTACTGTGAGTCTGGATGTCCAAAGTTGTTCTCTTCGTTCAAGGGCAGAGGGCACATGGGTTTGTGGCAGGGAGGAGGAAATGGATGGTACCAGTCTGGGTGCTCCAGCATTGTGGCTGCTGCTCTGGCTGGGCCAGGAGGGGCTTCAGGGGTTACAGCATCAGGTGCTCCGTGATTCCCAGGGAGCAGCGCTCTGGGTGTGTGGGTGCTGGCATGGGTTCTCTCCTGAGGAAAATGGGTTTGTGGGAACATGCTGGGCTCCTTCATAAAGCGCCTCGAGATCTAGCCAAAGGCATCACTGTGTAAGAGCAAGGTATTGTCAGTGAGCTACTCACGTCGTTAACAAGGTCAGCTCATTGCCGTGCAACCAAATTAGTTTGTTTTGCTCTAATCAGGTTTAGTAGCTAGAGTGCTCCATAATTACTTGTGTCCTTAGGAAAGAGCTGGGGCAGCGCGAGCGTTGCTGCTGGCAGATTGCTCCGGCGCTGTGGGAGAGCATCCTTCCAGGTGCACGATGCACCCAGAGCCAGCTGCCAGTTCAGGTGTATTTTCCCTTTGCTTGGAGGGGGTGGTGTATCTGGTCTTGGTTGTAGAACTTGAAATTGCTGCCGTGGGTGAGAGATGGAGGATGATGATGGAGAGGTGGTGGCAAGCTGAGCAGGAGCTAGCAGGGCAGCAATTGCTCGTGGGCACCTCTTTGGCTTGATGCAGGAGCCAACGCATCGCTGCACCTTGCCAGCCTTAGTGACATTAAATCTGTCGTGTAAACCCTAAGCAACATCGAGTCCATGTGTGGGTGCTCTCAGCGAGGTGCCCTGTGACTGCAGGACGGCTCTTGCTCACGCAGTAAGGTGATGTTCCTGGGGGGCTGCCCCCTGGGCTGGCTCTCATCCACTAGTTCCTGGCCAGAAGGTTCTGCAGCGGGCAGCCCCTGCGATGTCCCCGGGCTGAGCTGTCCCGCAGTGTTCCTGGTGGGCGCATGGGAGCTGTGCTGGTGGCCCCTCCCGCGGTGAGTTTTGAATTTCCCACATTTCAATGCTGGTGTGGCAGAATGAGCAGAGCTCTGTGTGGCACGGCCCCGCTCGTTGGAGATGTGCATTTTGGCAATTCTAAAAATACCTCCCGCTCGCTGAGGCTTGTGCGGGTAACCATGGCAATGCGGCTCCGACAGCAGGGTTAAAAACAGTGGCTCCAATTAAGGAGGAAAACGGAGCTGTGAAAGCTCGTAAAACCTACAAGTTTAATAATCATAAAAAAAAAAGAGCAACAAACACCAGGCGTGATGCTGCGGGCTGCGTGGCTTAAACAATTCCCTTCTGCTCTGAGAGCAGCCCGAGTGCGTGCACGGCCCCGCTGAGCGCTGCCTGCCCCGTGCCACCAGCCCGGCTGTCCTCAGGCACGGCGGGTTGTGCACATATGGGGTCTTTGGGCTGGGGGGGAGGGGGGTGGCAGTGGGACTGCTTAAGCTGGAGCTCCCGGTTCCAGGTTGAGCCTTCAGAGCCGCTTCATCTGTGCATGCAGGCAGCAAGAAGCCGGCTCCTGCTGCGGGCAGCGTGCACCTGGAAGCAGTGCAGCGTCTCCAGGTGCGGTGCTGGCGGGCGCTGCGTGCAGCTTTGCTTAGGGCCCAGGGGAGGTGGTGTTTGGGGAGGCAGGATGAAATGAAAGCTTGTTTTATTGAAGGAAATGCCAGCCTTGCTTCTGCGCTGCTGTCACTTGGAAGTGACGCCGTGTATTTTATCCCAACGTGGTTGGGAGGGTGCTGCTGCTCTTTGGTGGGTGCCCACTGCTCTTGTTGGAGTGAAGCAAAAGGAGGCAGTGTGTGACATCGCCTTATGTCAGCGGCTCCTCCTGGCACGCCGGTTATTTATCTCCTGGAGCAGTATTTCCTCCCAAACTGCACCATCCCCACATGCCTTACCAGTCTGGGGGGTGCGGGCTGCTTGCTGCCTTTGCTCATCCCCCAGGCCCGGCCACTGGGCAGCGCGGGAGGAAGAGGAGGAGGAGGAGGAGGAGAGGCTGAGGTCAAACCGCGGTGGGCGCGAGCTCTGGGCCTGCGGGGAGGAAGGAAGCGGGGGCTGTGCAGCTGTGTGCGGAGGATGCTGCGCACGCTGGAAAGCAGCAGCGGGGTCTCCCAGGGCGAGTTACGTGAAGGAAGCAGCGATGAAGTCACTGATTTGCTTGGCTTGGTGCTGACGGGATGGGGCTAGAGGGTCAGAGTGAAGGCAGCGAGGAGGTAAACACGCAGTTCTGTCCTTTGTGCGTAGGTCTCTGTCACTGTCCCCAGGCTGGCAGCATGCAGGATGGTCAGTGCTCAGTGCTGTGGTCAATGCAGGGTGCTCCCTCTGTCCCCAAGAGCAGCCCCATCCCTTGGCTGTGAGCAGCATCTTGACTGTACCCCGCAGTGCCGGCTGAGCGGGCGGGTTGGGCACTGGGGAGGGCAGGGGTGGGTGTCCCCACCGATGTGTTCCTGGCTTTGGGGGCTGCAGAGGGTGGCAGTGGGTGTGCAGCCCACCCCAAGCTGCAGCAAAGCCTTCCGCTCGCAGGGGACCCCAGCCAAGTCGGGGATTTGGGATTTTAAACTGGGTTAGGCAAATTTTTTTTTAAAAGATTCCAGCACGGATGTCTTTAATTCCCTTTGAATTCTGCTTTGCATCAATTTGGGTGAATCAGGCTGGAGGCCTCCCCCTGCAGTGTGTTTCTCAAACAGAAGGGTGTGTGAAGCCAGGCTGGGGGGGGACGGACCAGGGGCTAGGGGGTGCTCAGAGTGGCCTGAGGCACAGCTGCTGGAAGCTTCCCAGGCTGTGACTTGGGTCCTGGGTCCTGGCGAGGCTGGTTTGCCAGGTGAGGGCAGCAGGGGGGGAGCAGGGAGCAGGCAGCTCCCCTCGCTAAGGTGTAACGTCAAGGGGATTTCTTACAAGGTGTGCTCGCCCTGCTCCTGCAGAATTAAAATTACTTCTAATTAAGTGGAGGTTAACCTTTGTGCACGCCGCAAATTAATGGAATGTGTGATTAACTTATCTTGCAGCACCGCAGGTTCTTGAAAATTACTTGGAAATGAATGAAGCTGCGCATGTGGCTTGAATTTTTAATTTACGTTAATAGTTTAGGTTTGAGTTAATTAATTTCAAATGACAGACCTTTGATCTATTCTTTTCCAGCAGCTCCTATTTCTGCAGCTCGAAGCATACCTTTCCACCTCTCCTCCCTTTGTAGCGAAATGAGTTGGACCGAAATACACGATGTGATAAAGGCACGCTGAGTGCCGCCCGCGCTGCAGCTTGTCTCATCTCTGTCGTGCAGGTGCGTGCTGCTGGGCACCCCTCTGCTCTGCAGAATCAGGTCTGTGCCGGTGGCCCTGCTGCTGCTGCACCCCGTGCACAAGCTGTGCTGCCTGGAGCTTGGCTGATGCAGGGGGCTCAGGCTCTTCCCGTCCCAGCCTGGGCCCTGCTGCTCGGGTTTGCTGCTCCTGGAGATGCTGTGGCATCTCCAGCGTGGGCAGGAAACCATTCATTCCTCCTGCAGCCCGGCGTGTCCCGGTGCGCTCTGCAGCTCCTGGCTCTGAATGCGAGCCCCGTGCTGTTGTGTTTGCTGGAGCTGTTTGCTTTGGCTTGAGGTCTTTTCCGCACTTCTCTCTCAGTTGGGTTGCCCAGAGCGGTGTGGGAAGAACTAGTTCCAAGCATGAAGGGTGAGCTCGTAGCTCTGTCAGATGGGATTTGGTGGAGGAAGCAGTGGGAAGGGCGGCAGCTCCTTGCAGCAAGCTTGGTTAGTTGGTGCTACTGAACTGGGGCTGCCCATGTGGCAGGGAGAGCACAGGGAGATTGTGCAGCAGGAGAGGAGGGGCTGGAGGGGCTGCCGTGGCCATGCACCCGAGGTGGGTTTGGTACGTTGTCCTGTGTGGCTGGCTCTGATGCTGTTGGGCAGTCTCGGGGGCTCTGGTGTGCCCAGGGAGCAGGAGGTGGGACACAGCGTGTGTGGCTGTAGGGCAGTGCTGTGGGGGATGGCACGTGGCTCCCAGCTGGCACTGGCCCTGCCTGCCCTGTGCACGGGAGGAGGTGAGGCCCTGGCACCACTGCCCGGAGCTGTGGGGGATCCCCATGGCCACAGATGGGCACTGGGCAGCCTGAGCTGGGGGGGCAGCCATCCCACAACACAGAACCAGGTGGGCTGTGGGGTCCTTTCCCACCCAAGCCGTGCTCTGCTGACTCCTTGGCAATTTGCAGCAGGTGGCAGCCCCGTGTGGGCGCAGTGAGGTGCCCGGGGCTGCAGCACGGCCGCCCTGTGCTGAGCTGTGCCCAGCAGCCATGGGGCCTTCCTTCCTCTGCACAGGGCAGGGGAGCTCCCCGACCTTTAGTGCAGATTTGTTTCTGCGCTGCTTGCCCTTTTAACACACGATTGAAAACAGGCTGTGGGAAGAGAGCCAGAGCCCGGCCGTCCAACTGCCGGCATCAGTCGGGAGCGCTTCTTGGAGAAACGGAGCAGAGAGAGCGTGTTTTGGAAGGGCTGCTTGGGGTGTTGCTGATGGATTGCCCTGCCCGCCTGCCTGGGGGTGAAGCCCGGCCGTGCAGTGCTGCTGTGCCAGCGTAACGTGGGCTGTGCTGCTGTGCAGGATGGGCCTGGCTCGGTCCTCTGTGCCGGTCCGTGGGGATGGAGGTCATCAGCGCAGAGGAAAGGCGAAAACCTTATGAAATCTTTATAGCTGAGGTGCACGTGACCCGTTCATCCGCCTTTAGACATTGGGCAAATACGGAGGAATATCGGATAAAACACTGCAAATATTTGTAGTTCCCAGAGAGAAGAGAGCTGAGAAACTTGAGATTCTCCTTCTTTTCACTCTGCTTTTCAGGTACAGAAGCGAAGCGCCCTGTGGAAGGGGTGAGCTGTTCCCCGTGGGGCACAGCCCGGTGACACTGCTGTCCCATGCAGGTGGGTGCCAAGCCCCTTAACCTGGTGCTGATGCCACAGCCCCGTGCGTGGAGCATCATAAAGCTGCCAGGCCAGGTGCTTTCGGAGCCGGTGGAGGGATGCTGGTGCTCCAGCAACGCCCCTCAGGCAGGATGCTTGATGGCAGCGTGTGCAGTGATGGGGGTTGGGGCACCCAGGAGCTGGAGGTGCTCTGTGCACACACCGTGTGCTGAAGCATGTGGCCAGGGCTGGGGGGGGGTCATCTCCTGCTGGATGCTTCCAAGCAGGGAAATGTGCAGCTGAAGGACACCGTAAATCTTAGCTCCGCCTGGACGACAAGCACAAAAAGCATGTCTTTGACACCTGGTGCAGAGAAGATTACAGCTTTAAAGGATCATAAATTCCCCCTGCTGTTGGGGCGTTTTCAGTGTCTCTTGAAACAATGGCCACGTTTCCGAACACGCAGGGAGCAGGGGCCAACCTCTGGGTTCTGTTGTGCCCATTAACGGGTCTCATAATCCAAACAGAGAAAGGATGCCCCGGGAGAAGCAGCGTCAGAGTCTGCAAGTGGATTTGGGAAAGAAGCAGGTTGGCTCCGCGCGTCTCCCAGGGTCTGCTCATCCTGTCTGGTCCCTGCTTTTCAAATGTCTGTCAACAGGCTTATGATAAGCTCGGCCTTATGGGGAATACCTGCCTGCAGCTCCCTGCGGGTGCTGCCCATTGGGCCGCTCTCGATGTGCGGCCGCTGTTTGGATCTAATCTGGGTCTCAGCCACGTGTTTAAAAAGCACTGCGTGTGGAGGGCCTTTGTAAAACTGCAAGGTCTCGGGAGCTCTCAGCAATCATCTCTGAAAAACGTGCGTCTCCTTTTCTCTTTTTTTTGCCTTGGGTTCCTTCCAAGCTGGGTGCTCTGGGGCTTTGGAAATGTCAGGAAGCAAAGCTGTAGCTTATGCTGGGATCACAGTGTTTAAGCAAAGCTCTCTGGTGCAGCGCGGCCGCAGCGGTGCTCCTGTGGCAGAAGCGTGGTTGGTTTTCCTGCACCGGTCGCCTTTTGGGGTGGGTGGCAGCAATTTAAGCTGTGCACGTGCTGTTGGTCAGAGCAGAGGGGACCCATGCCACGGTGTTGGTGCTGGGTGAGTCTATGGGAATGGATGGAGGAGCACCCAGGCAGCAGGAATTCAAACCCCATCCTCCAGTTCTGCCCAACCGAACGGTGTCTGTGTTCCAGAAATAGGGTTTGGGTTTGGGTGGCTGCGTGTTGGGTTGGGCTCTGATCCCTGGAGGTCTTTTGTGACTTGGGTTCAAGCTTCCTCTACTCATGTTGGGTTTTGCCTCCTGTAAGAACCCTCAGCTGGAGCGGCTGGGTCTCTGTGCTGCTTGAATGAACCAGTGTCACTGACTGGGTGGCTTCACAGAGGTCACTGCGATGTTCTTGCTCCCTTCAACCCGAAAGTGAAATGACCTGTGAGGAAGAGAAGGCACCTCTGCTTTCTCAGATGCTTTCTCCCCGGGATAACACCCGAGAGATCCAGGCTGAAGTTCCCGCTCTGGGTTAATGTTTCCTCTGTTGTCCCTGTCGCTTTTGCAGGGCTCGAGGTGTCACTGCTGTTTGTGGTGCATTGCGCAGAAGGGCGGTCGGTTTGTAAACAGCAGTGTGAGAAGTGAGGAATGTAGCACGCTGGGCTCAAGTGACGGGATCATGTTTCTTGCAGTGGGAAGAAATCCAAGAGCAAGGGCTTGTTCCCGTTGTTTGCTTCTACGTGACGGCGGGGCAGGCAACAGAGCGGGCTGCAGCAGAAGGGCACTGGAGTGGTGTATGTGGGATAACTGGGGAGGCAGCGTCCTTCTCGTGTCCATCCCTGGTCCCATCAGCTGCCTGCCCAGCCCTGGCTTCCCTCGAGGCATGTGGAGGCGATTGGAGAGCCCCTGTGCTGTGGGACATGTGGCATTTCTTCCCCTGGTCAAGGAGAGCTGGGCAGGGGCTGCTGGGGGCTGGGGTTGGCCGAGCATCCATGAGGGAGCAGCAGGAGATCCGGCCTGGAGAAATGCTGCTGTTTATGCTGCTTTTGTTGCAAGTCAATGATTCGTTGCTGGCTGTAATGGCAGAAAAAAGCGTATTTACTCGGCTTGTTTGGGCAGACGGTAATTGCTGGGTAAGAAACTGTCAGATGGGAATCAATTAGAGGCTTCCACTCTGGAGTGAGGGATTGTAGCTGACATCTGACGTCCTGTGACACCAAGGACAATGCTGCTATTTATACAGCTTCCCTCTGGCTCCTTCTCTGCTTCCCCGTCATCTCCTTGGCTCTGATAGCAGGGCTGTGACCCTCTGTCTGTTGCTCCCAAGGCAAAGTGCTCCTGCAGCTCCTTCCACGCTTCCTGCTCGGAGCTCTTTGTTTGCAAGGGGTGTGGGTGGGTGGGAGGGGGGGGGGCACCTCTCCCTTCTGTCCCTGGGATGTGCAGCACTTGCTGAGGGCTGGGTTTGTGCTGGGGCAGCTCGGTGCAGGTACGAAGGCATGCCCTGCAGATGGGGCTCGGCGTGTGGCTGGGGACACCGGTGCTGCCCGTGCTCTGGGTTTGCTGCTTTTCTGGTGGCATCGTTGCCTCCCGCTGCTCTCTGCTTGGGTCCTTGGATGCCGGGTGGCGGTGGCACGGCTCCGCTTGGTTCTGCTGGAAGCGAGAGAGGGCTCAGCGAGGTGGGGGTGATGGCTGTGACCAACCTGCTGTGCTGGAAGCTCCTGTTGGGGCAGTCATGCTCAGCCGGTGTCACCATGGCATCTCCTTGCCTACGGCCCGGCCGGAGCTCGGTGAGTCAGCGGGCAGCGACTCGAGGCAGCCGCCGTCCTGCACGTGCCTTGTGGCAGAGGGGCTGGAGCTGTGCCCTGCAGCGTGCTCGGCAGCCTGCTCACTAAGGGTGATGCTCGCACCCCACCTGGGGCATCTCGCTGTGGGGTCTGCAGGGCTGCAGGCGCTGCCACCAGGACTGCAGCGCTCCGGAGGGCTGGAGGCTCCCTGTCCTAGAGGCACGGCCCGACCTGGCCTGAGAGCTGCCATGCAGAACTGCGGTGTTGTGCAGGAAAGGTTTGCAGTGGGCTCGCTTCTTTATTTTTCCTCCTTGGTACCACATTAACTGCTCTAAACAGCTTGGACACAGTGAGTCCTGAACATGAATGCTCTTGTAGAAGAAGATCATTAGCAAGGTAGAAATTCATTTGCTATTCTTACCTGGGGACCTAATTTTGAGACTGACTTGAGGCTCTGAGGATGTGCACTTGATCTTATCTTGGCTGCTTTCTCTTGTTGTATTTTTTTTTTCCTCCCTTTTAATTATGCATAAAATAATTTCAACCCCTTCTGACTGATGACTTTCCAAGTAAGCTCCGCTGTAGGTGCACGTTCTGTGCTGTGTGCGGTGTTGGACTTTGCTGTATGTGGCACTGGGGGTGGCGTGTCCCTGCTGGGCTGGGGTCGGCCTGTCCCCCTCTGTCCTTGCAGCAAGGCCCTGGGTGAGCAGTGGGTGGGGATGCAGGGGCTCCACGGGTATGACAGTGTGTGCTCCGATCGTGTCTCCTTCCCTGGAGCCAAACGAGGCTGTTCCCATATAGAAACATACATAGTTGGCCAGGTAATAATTAACTGGGACAGGTATCCTAGTAATTGCCCCTCCTGGGTACTGTCGCAGCACCTGTACATAATGTGACATGCCCATATGCTGTGGGGCTGTGAGCAGGAAAGATGGGGGCTGGTTTTTGCCCTCCTCTCCTCCCCATTGCCCAGCGCTCGCTGCCCTTGTCATGGCCTGGCTGCGTGGGATGGCTGTGCAGCTGGGGAGCTGTCCTGCTCCAATGCTTGCATCCTGTTGCCCAGGTCCTGTCAGGGAGAAGGCTGCAGGGTGTGACCCGCCCCGGTGTGCCCACCTCTGCCTGGAGCCACAGTGCTGATGGCTTTGGCAAGCATCTGCTGTTGATTTTGCATGTGATGCCAGCATTAGGAAGCACCCTGGCGTAAATTAAGGGGAAGATTGGAGGGAAGCCAAAGCTTTCCCATGGCTCGGGCTGGGGAGGAGAATGAGCCAAGCGTCCCTCTGCCTCGGCTGCTCTGGGCTGTGAGGTGGGCCAAGGAGCAGCCGATGTGCTGTGAGCACATCAGGGTACGCACCCATAAACGGTAGCTGCACAACCAAAGAATAAATTGCAGCTTATCCCGGTAGGACTGGGAGATAAGGGCATCATAAATTTTACAACCATGATAAACAGGCCCTCCTGGACAGACGGTGCTGTGATTTCACACCGCTGCTGGGGTGCCAGAACCAGGCAGCTGGCATCGTCTCACCCAGCGCTCCCAGCAACGCGGGCACGGCCGCGTCCCCGTGTCTGTACCTTGTCCCGTGGCTGCTGCTGGGCTCTGTGCCTGGCATCGCATCCCAGGCTCTGGGATTTTTGTTCTGGTCATGTCCTGTGGGTGAGCTGTGGGGCTGCCTCGGTGTCCCCAGCTGGGGGTTGGTGCGTGCATGGAACGCTCAGTACTCGTGGGCCGCTGTCCTTGCTCCCGGGGGGGAAAAAACTACGAAACAAACAAGTGTGCTTCTCACGCTTGGTGGCCAGGAGGGGGAACTGTTCAGGAGTTGATGGCATTTTTGTTGTTGGGTTTTGCTCGATTGCAAATTGCGCAGTTTGCGGGCTGCTCGCTGCTGCGTGGGTTCATTGCCTGCTACCAGGAGGGAGCTGGGGGTCCACCCCATCGTCTTCCCCAGATTTGTGCCCTGCCGTCCCTACAAGCTGCCTCTGGGGGGATGGCTGCTCCCAGCCCCTGCTCCTCACTTGTGCCCTTCCCAGGGCTGGGATCTCCTTCCTGGGCCGATGGCACGTCCCGTGGTGCAGGCAGCTGGGGCAGTCAGATGGGCAGAATGCACATCTCCTCTGTATTTTAGTTCTTACGGGCTGGTTCTTGGTGCTGGTGGATTTAAGCAGTATTAATGAGGGTGTGGGGGAAGCACTTTGCACTGGGTAGCAGGCTCTTCGCTGCGGGGATTTGCTTAGACAAGCAACTTTATGGAATCTGGGAGGACAGCTGAAGCTCTGGGCTATAATTGATGCTGAGTTTACACCGTACGCAGGTCAACAATGAGAAGATAATTGTGTTTGTGCCTCGTTACCCTGGGGTTCTGCACGGCAGCTCAGTGGTGAAGGAAGAGCCTGAACAAACAAGTGGCGGAGCAGCGAGGTGCTCCGATCACGGCAGCTGCCAGCTGAGGAAGTTTGTGCTCGTGGTTCATCAGCGATGCTGGCTGTGCGGGGCTGCCGGGCTCAGCCTGGCACTGTCGGGCAGCACAGCCTGCTGTGGGCTATGGAATATACGTGGGGAAGAGGAAAAAACAAACAAACAAACCACTTTGCTGGCTTTCCTTATGCTCTCAGGCATCGTTAAGGGAAGCAGAGTGAGGTCTCCCATGCTGTGGGTGAGGAGAGGAGGTCGGCATGGTGCAAGTGGGAGCCCCTCTCTGGCTCTTCAGGCCCCATGGCAGCACCCCACTGCGGCTGTGGGGGCTGCTCTGTGCTCCCAGGGCTTGGGGAAGAGCCGCTCCAGCAGAGCCCGTTCCTACCAGCAAGCTCTGACCCAGCAGAAATAGAAAACCAAAAGGGCTCTTCTTCAGTGTTTACTTTTATTTTTAGAAGACAAAGAGCGAGCAGAGCTGCGGGAGGAAACGGCGCCTGAAGTTCAGCCCCCCCCCCCACCCCTCCCTCCCCAGCCGCCCGTGTCAGGAAGCGCACGCTGCACGTGCACCGGCCGGGATGCTCGCAGACAAAGCCCTTCTTGATGCTCGCTGCTTCCCCTCGCTCCCTGCCCGCGGGTGGAGGGGCTGTGGCTGACACGCCGGAGCTGAGCCCCACTCCGTGCGCCGGGGGAGCGCAGCTGTGCCGGGCTGCTTGGGTGGCGGCCCTTTGTCCTGGAGAGGGGAGAGCTGCTCATTTTTTGGTTCTCTCGGATCGGGGAAGGAGGTGGTGGCCGCCGTAGTGCCGGTGAGCGTGGGGCTGCCGTCCTTCCTCCACATCCTGGGCACGGCGCGGTGCGGGGCGGCTTTTCCCTTGCTCCTTCCCTTGCAGGGAGCTCTGCTGCAGCCCCAGGCCTGGCGCTGGAAGGGATGAGAGCAGCTCTGCTCGCTGGTGCTGGAGCAGGGAGCGCGCGGCTCCCACGAAGGCGCTCGATTGGCGGCCGGTGGGCACAAACCCCTTCCAGTGACTGCGGATTGAAAACGAGAACAAACAACCCGAGTCCCCAGGAGTTCTCGGATGGGACTGTATTTCTTCGTGGCAAAAGGGAATTTTCCTTCCTTTTCTTCTCCTGACGCGGCTCGTTTCTGCGCTGCCGTTGGCTGTGACCGCTTCGTGAAAGAAGCGAAGCCATCGAGGCGCCAATCAGCGCCCCGCACTGTGGGCGGCACGCGAGATTCAGCCATGAATGCTGAAGCCAGTGGATGACCTGAAGGTGTGTGAGCCCAGCTCTTGGGAAGGCAAGCGTGGCCGTTTCCATAGGGGTCCTGCGCGGGCTGCTGGGTGGGTGTGCGCTGGTCCTAAAGCCCTGGGCTGCGGGATGAATCCCCTCCAGGAAGCAGAGCTGTGAGGCCGTGGGACCAGACCTGCCCCAGAGCACCTCTTCTGGCTGCTGGGCTCGTACCTGCTCCCATTGAACCGTTCCCTGGGTCATCAGGTCCCTGAACCCCGTCCCGTTCTGGATGTTAATAACAGTGCTGCAGTGAGGGTGGCAGGGAAGGGCGTGCGGGATGTCATCTTCCTTTTGTAGGTCGTTTTAAGGTAAATGAAAGGACGGCTCTGCAGACACGACTTTCCAATCCCTAATTTGTCCGAGGGATGCCTGCGTTGGGTAATGAGCTGGAAGCCTTTCCCAGTGCTTCGAGGCATTGGCTGCACCATAAATAACGTTTCCCTGGCACCTTCCTGCATGCCAGACGCGCTGATGAGCGCTCTAACTGCTTCCTCGGCTGCGGTCTGCAGCTCACAAGCAGGAAGGCTTCCACCTGACCGTGGTTCTGGATTTCTGCATGACTTTGAGGAAAGCAGTTTTCGGCCAGATGCTTTCTGCTCCTGCAGCACCGGGTCAGCCAGCACGGGAGCAAAGGAGAGCGATTCCCCTGCTCGTGTGCATTCACACGAATGCAGCGGCGCAGTCCCGGCTCGGTGGGAGCAGGTTGCTTTACCAGCAGGTGTGGCTGGGGATACAGTTCAAATAGTTCTTTTTTTTTGTCGTGTCCAGCTTTGGCAAAGCAACGTGGGGACTTGCAAATGAAGTTCTTCATCGCTGGTTTGTTTTCCTGACAAATTGGCTTCTGCAATAAAGGCTGAAGCAGAGAGCGGTTCCACGGTGCGGGCGGCAGCGGGGTGGCAGCTCTGTGCATGGCAGCGATGCTGAGCGCTCTGCCGTGGGGTGAACCTGCACCAGGCAGCGTGGTGATGCACACACTGAGGGTTGGAGGCCGAAAGCAAAGGCACTGGGAGCAGGAAGGCACGCAAATAGAGTGGCGTTGCAATATGCAGAAAAAGCACCGCAAGGCCTGTGTTTTAATGGGATTTTTTTTTTTTTTTTCCTCTTTGTGATCTGTCATGGAGGAAGGCTTTGTGCTGAGCTCCCCTTGCTCGGCGTTGTGCGTTCCCCTGCCCTGCCTGTTTGTTTTGCTGTAGGTGGCTGCTGCTGCTGCGTGCGGCGTCTCATCTCTCACCGTGCCGCGTTTCAGGCTAACGAGAATACATCCCTGTAATAATAAATGAATGCCAGCATGCAGTAAGTAAATGTGTGGGGTGTTCTTGCCAAGCCATGCATATTTATTGAGGTCAGCAGGAAGCCCTAATATATCTGTCTGCGAGTGCCGGAGAGGGAAGATGTATGGAAGTACAAGCACGTAGCTGTTGCTCGCGCATCTTTTTTCTGTTAAATAAGGAACCGATATAATCAATTAACAAATATAATCTGTTATCAATCCAGTGACTGGTAACCACCCTGAAGGAGGGCAGTGTGCACCAGCTGTTTCTCAGCTGGATGTTGGAGGCACCCAGCAAGATGGGGGGGGTTGCATCCTTGCTGCAGTGCGCCTGTTTGCAGGGAGCACGCTCAGGGCTGGGTGGTCCAGGGACCTTGGTGGTTGCTGCTGAAGGTTTGCCCTGGTGAAGATCTGTGCTGGGATCCCTTGGGAGCAGTGCGTGGGGTGAGGGCACGCAGGTGGGCTGCGCTCGTCCTGGCGGCTATAGCAACAACAGGGAGAGGGGAAATGGGAGAACGCCTGTTGTCCTTGGGGGGGTTTGTGGTTTTGCATCTGGAAGTCATTGCCGGCGTGGACGTGAAGTCCAAGCGCTGGGAGGTTTGGGGCGGGCCAGGTCTGAGAGCAGAGTGTGGGGCTCTGCCAGGCTGGTCCCCAAGGAGCTGCTGCCCCCAGGCTGGGGTGAAAGGAAAGCGTGGGTGATGAATGGCATAGGGTGAGATGTGCCTAACTCTGTGTGCTGATCTACCCATTGCTGCACCACTGTGCTGAAAGACCTCACGTCCATGACCAAGCAGATGGGACCCATGACTCTTCCCACATGTGTGCAGAGCGAGGAGGGGAGCGCTGGTGCCTTCTGCTGTCATCCACACGTGAGCTGCTGCCCTCCACGTGGGAAGCAGCCCGAGCCCAGGTTCCAGTGCCCGAGCGATCCGGCCTGTCCCCCAAAGCTAACTTTGCCTCTGCGCACACAAAGGCTGATCTGTCCCTGCCTTGGCAAGGCTCGTCATCGGCCGGCGTTGGCTTTGTGTGCTGCTGGCCCGCGGAGCCGCAGATGGGGCGGGTGGGATCTCAATGCTGGGATTGTTCGCGGCCGCCCCCGCCTTGCCGGGGCTCTGGGCAGCGTGCGGGTGGGTGCGAGGGGCTCCAGCATCCTGCTACGGCTGCGCTGCGCTGCTCCTGCCCGGTGATGGTGATGGAGGGGGTGGGATGCAGCCTGCTGAATGCAGGGACCGACCCTTGCTCCGCTCTTCCCTAGCCCATCTCCTTCCCTGTAAGCCATTCTCTGGGCTGGTCGCCCACGTTTGTCTTGACGTGAGGTTGGAAGATGCTCTGTGAGAAGCTGAGGGATGAATGTGCCAGAGCCGATGGTGAGTGTGGTGACCGCGTGCATGCAGTCTGTGCTCCTTGTGCAAGTAGGGACTTAGGGGGTGCATAGCAAGCTGGGCTGGAGGAGGAAGTAAGGTGTTGTTGTGCTAGGGAGAGGTGCCCTGAAGTCTGCCTGTGGGGGGTGCGCTCCTGGTGCACCAGCAGTTGCACAGAGCAATGGGAGAGGAGGTGGGTGCAGCATGGGCTACTTCTCCTCCCTGGTCCCTACCACCCTCCCGTCTGTGGATCTGCTTGTGGCAGCTCCTTGAGGCTGGACCTTTGCCCAGAGGCTGTAGCAATGGGGATCAGGGCTGTGGATTTAGCTTGTGTGAACGAGGGGAGAGGGGATTTTGCAGGGTCCCTCCTTCCCAGGCTCTCAGCAGGAGTCCAGCCCTTTCAGGTTTCCTTGTGCACCTCCCGCTGGGCACTCAGCCCTCCCTGGAGCTGTGCCTCTCTCCCATGCGTCCCATAGTGTGGGTTGAACACTCACCAGGGCGAAGGGCACCAGCAGAGTGCAGCTTAGTGTGCTCTGCTCAGTGTGCCCCTCAGCCACACTGCTCCAGATCCGTGTGCTGCCTGCTAGCAGCAACTTTCATAGCCCCAGGTCCTTTGGGTATCCCTAAACCAAGCTATCTGTTTCAGGGATGATCTGTCTTCAGCAAATAATCCATTGCTCGTGCAAGAATTCTCTGGGAAGACAGCCCTTTTTGCAAAGGGCCAGCTGTGCCTCGCATCACCACACTCCCTGCACACCCCCCCTTGCTGTGCTGGGCAGGTGATGGGTCTCGTGGTGGCCTTGCTGACTGGTGCTGGGAAATGCAATGTCCTGGGGCTTTTCCTGCACCATCCATCCCTGGTCTTCCGCTTTAGGAAAGAGGGGGGGAAAAAAGGCCCTGCAGAACAGTCACGTTTTTTTATTTTTTTTTCTCCCCCCCCCCCCCCGTGTTGTTCTGACCTAGAAATTCCTCACTGTGTTTGCTGAGCTGGCTTAGCTAAGGACTTGATGAATTTCTGGAGGATTAATTATTCAGTGACCATGGGGAGGGGGTGCGATGGCTGCACTCCCGTGCAGAGCTCCCGATGCCACGGCACGGAGGGACACTGCCCACTGCCATCCCACGAGTGGGACACTGCTGTCCCCAGCCGGAGCACGCAGCGAGCTGCCCTCCTGGAGCCCTTGTTTGTTCCCTTAAAGCTGCGCTGCCGTGCTTGGGAAAATTCCTCCTATGTACAGCGACAGCAGCTATTTTTCAGGTTGCAAATAGCTGCGTGCCCTAGAGAGCATATAAAGGAATATATTTCCTTGATCTCCGCAGGTCCTTGATGTGCTGGTGAAAGCAGATCTGCTGTTTAGCAGGTTGGCTGTTATCCCTCTCTGTGCTGCTCTGCTTCCCTCGGCTATTTTGGGAGGGAGGGCCGCTGTCAGCAGCAGCCGCGCTGTGTAGGGCCGTGCACTCTGTGCACCGGGGCTGGAGCTGAGTTGGTCGGTGGGGTTTTGCTGCAGGCACGGGGCTGTGTGCCCCATCGCCCTGTGCTTGTGCAGCGTGGCTCTGCTGCAGCGTGCTCCCTCGCACACGGGTCTGTTGGTCACCGTCATCTCCGTGCACGTGTCACTGCTGTGCCGGGAGCAGCGCGGGCCGTGCACAGGTCACGGCACACCGTGTTTGCAGAAGGCACTGCAGGTAGCTGACCTGCAGCGAACCGGGGGCTTTGCTGGCAGGAAGAGTTGTGCTTTTTTTTTGGTTGTTAATTTTCTTTCTTTTTTTTTTTTTTTTTTTTTTAAACTCCCTGTGTTTTGGCAGAATCGTAGCAATGAGCAGTAAATGATTTCATTAATAACCTGCAAAGAGCTGCTCACCAGCTGAGCTGCGGGATCTGTCTGCGCGCTCGCTCCTGGACGGGAAGGAGCTGCCAACAAAGTGGCAGTGCTGGAGCTGACGTGTTTAGCTGCTCGGTGCCGTGGGCAGAGCCGCAGCGCGTGGCTGTTGGTGCTGGCTGTGGTCAGCAGGGCCAGCTGTGGTGCTGAGGAGGGCTCTGCTCCCAGCTGGGGGGAGCTGGGGGTGTAGGTGAGCAGCTGCTGTCCCCCCTCACCCCCTTCAAGGTCCTGCTTCAGTGCCTGCCCCTGGGCTGCCCTGTCCCCTCGCCTTTGGGTATCTCTTTTCCAACCCTTTTCTTGCTATAGGGGGCTGAGACTCTTCAGTGCCCTTCCAGGCTGCCAAGCACCACGGCCCCAGAGGTGTGGGGGTCTCAGCTTGAGTTTTTGGGGAAAATAGCTCCAGGCACGCTGTGCATGGATGGTTTTGCTACGCAACGAGCTCTGCAGATACAAATGTAAGCTTTACCACCAGCTCTTCGGTCAAGTCGGATGTTTTACAGATGGGGTTCAGCTGCAGTGAATGCTCTCTGGGGATGCTGGAGCAGGATTTAATGCAGGCAGTGTGCTGCTGCAGTACACAGAGCGACGCGGAGCTCGCCGGAAAGAGGCACCCTGAAGAAGGCTGTTAAACCTGGGGGTATCTGCAGCACGTAACAAGATGCTTGAGCATAGGATGTCCCGTCGGCCCTGGGTGAGCGTGCTGGGATTAATTCCTGCTTGTCAGGAGAAGTGCTAGCTCATGCCTTGGCTTCCCAAGCTCCCCAGGCACTGGCACCCCCCATGCTCTTTTCTGCCAGCCGGGGCCCCATGAGGTGTCGGGGGTTGGGGCTGGGAGGGCCCCTGGGTGCTCGGCTCCTTCGTGGGAGCGGGGCTCTCCACAAACACGGCTGTGTCTGCACACACGCGTTCCTGCTAATGGAGCTGCTGCTTTACCCATTGGTTCCTCTCCCTGGAAAGGGCTCACGAGAGCAACTGCAGCTTTCCCTTTGCTCTACAGAGCCTATTTAGTTTGCACATATTGCCGCAATGATTGCGAGATTTCATCAGATGAGCGGCGCATCTTTCTTAATAGCCTGTGTAATTTCTTCCAGAGGGACGCCTTGCATTAAATCTTTAATCCTGCAAGCTGCTAGGGGAGCACGCCGAGGCGCCCCGCAGTGCCACTGATCTCACACACGGCCCTGATGCCATTTCAGAGGCTTTGCTGGATGCAGCAGCCGGGGCTGGTGCTGTGGGAGCCTTGGTGGCGAAGGGCCACGTTGCTCCTGTGCTGGTGATCGCCTGTGATATCTCTTTGTGGAGATGATGACCAGTAAAAGTGAAGCAAAGATGTGAGGCCAGTGCCCGTGGCCCAGCCCAGTACGCTGGTCCCAGCTCTGTGGGTCGGGCTGCTGCAGTGCTCGCTGACCCTGGGAGTGGCAGGGGGCTGGGGGTGCACGGGGGTTGTGCCGGGCTCTGGAGGTCTGGTGGGGGATGTGACAGCGCTGCGAGGAGGTGACGTGGCTGCAGAGCTTTGTCTGGGCCCCAAAGCAGGGGCAGCCCCCTGTAACTGTCGGGCTATGGGGTGGTCCCAGAGCAGGGAAGGAGACCCTCGTGGGTGGGACAGCAAAACCTGTATTATATCCAGCCCCGGCTGGAGATTGCATAACTGAGCACATGATGAGCTCTGCTTGCCCGGCTGTGACGTCCAGAGCCATCTCTGGGGCACAGGGTCTGCCCCATGTGGGGTTGAGAAGCACAGAGCTCGGCAGGGAGCTGTGTTTGCTGCCGTTCTCAGCCATGATGCTGCCCACGACCCCCACGTTCTGCCTCCACAAGTGTCTGGTGACAAGGAACCACCACATCCTGCCCAGGGCATGGCAGACACCGCAAGCAGGGGCCGTTGGTGCTGGGGGTACCATGCTGCTGCTCGGGGACCCCCCAGCTGTGCCAGCTGCTGCCCCACAGGTACCACTGCTCTGGAAGCTGCTGGCTTTTAGCTCCTCAGGGCACAGCGTTGTGTCATGCAGCATCTCGGTGCCCTCGTGCATCCTCTGGTCACCCTCGAGACGTCCCTCTCTCTGGTCTGTGCCTGCTGGTGGCTTTAATTCTTCCTCGTGCAGGGGGGGGTTCGGTGTGACCGGCTTTGGACTGAAATAGCAGGAGTGTTTCTTTTCCCTTGGATGTTATTTAGGTTCTGTGCTCTGTTTGGCAGTCCTGGAGGTTTTAATTGCACGGCGAGCGTTTGGAAGTTTTAGAGGCTTGTTTTTTACTTTATTTTAATTAAATTGCTAGAACCTGGGGGGAAATCTCCCGGCTTAATTTAAACGAGCAGCCGTATGCTGAGTAAATCCAGCATCCCTCTGACGATTGCTCCATTCTGAGTTCCGACGTGAAAAGTTAAAATTTGACTCTGGGCTCGAGAGTTTGCAGTCCTCAACTGCAGCGGGCACGGCCGGCTCTGCATCGTCGGAGGGCCGTGTTCATCCACCATTTGGGAACAAGGCTGAGGTTTTCACACTGCTTGGACACATTACTGGGCAAAAGGGAGAAGGAAAGAGGTGGAAAGCTGCCGTATCCTTCCCTCGCGTGGCCCAGCACCCAGGGGCTGACGGTGCAGGGTGATGCAGCCGCCAAACCCTGCGGTCCACACTGGGCTCTGTGCTCTGGTGCTGCCCAGCCCACACCACAGGCTGAGCCCTGATCCGAGCAGTGCCTGGCAGTGCCCAGGGATGGCCCGGAGATGCTGGCAGGGGGGGGCTGCTCCTCGCCGGGCGGCACAGGGGCTGTCCCTGGGCACTGCTGGCCCCGTGGATTGCAGCCCTGCCGGAGCTCTGCAGAGCTTTCTCGCTCGATACAGATTGTTATTCTAAAGATAGATGGTGTTTGCTGGGCTGTAATTGCGAGAAATAGTCTCCGTTTTCTGAGATCTTTGATTGTGCTAATAGATTTTCCGATTTTTGCTTAGGCTTTTGCTAAGGCTTTTTTTCTTTTTGGCACGGGGGTGGGCAGAGGAAGAGTAACAGTCTGGGGCATGCTGAGCTGCCTGTTCCCAGGCAGACGAAGGGCAGGTGGTTTGTCAGCAGCTTGCCCCAGCTGGGCAGGGTCTGGGGGTTTGCATGGAGACATGGGGCAGAGCCGTGCTGCCCACGTGTGCCCCCGCCAGCTCCGGCCTCCTCTGGTTGTTCTGCCTCTGCGTCTCCTTTTGCTGTTTCCTCCCCTCACATCACTGTTGGTGTTTGATGCTTTCTCTCATCCTTTTGAACTCGGCAAACTATCTTGCTGGGGAGAGACTGATTCATTTTCTCTCTTTTTTTCCTTAGCAAACCCCCGCCGCTCCTTCCGCTGCCTTCTGCTGCGTCCTGCCCTTATCTCTCCCTGCAAGCTTCAGTGAGGTGTCTGTGCCACCTCCAAGGAGCAGGCAGCAGGGCAGGGCTCTGGCAGGTTGCAGGCAGGGCAGCTTCAGCTGCAGGGCGCTGCGCTGCGTCTGGATTCCCTAATGTGGCTAATGCCCTCTCTTCTGCGCTTCGTGAGCAGGAAAGTGGCCCAAATTACAAGGGAGCTGTCTTTGAAGCCTCTCCCTAACGCAATTCGGTGCTGTTCCCACGGAGGAGGATGTTTGAGCTGCAGCTTGGGCAGCACATCTGGATTTGCTGCTGGAAATGGAGGGATTGTGCTCAATGAGTTCTGATGCGGCGATGCGCCGGGCGAATTAGTGAAGTGACGCCGTGGTTGGCGCTAGGTATCGGCGCTGAGATTTGCGTGCAGTGCCATAGAACTGACAATTAAAGCGAAGTGCCTAGTTAGACTGAAATTATAGTGCCTCTTATACTCTGCTTTTTATTACAACTGTATTAAAATGCAGCACTGCCATAGGGCTGTGGCTGTGGCACATGGCTGGGAGTGGCTGTCCCCGTGTCACAGCCCGGTCCTGCTGCACACATCCCAAATGGGGGGCAGTGCCTGGCACAGTGGGGTTCGAAGGGGGGGAGGGGGGGGTTGGGTCACTGCTTGGTTCCTCTTGGGGTTTTGTGTTTCATTGTGCATTGTCTCTGCGTGATGTGCCGTGGTGCTGCTGGTCCAGCTGCACATAGGATGCTCACAGAGTTATTTTGACCCCCCTCCCCAAAGACCTAAATGACTGTGGGACCTTGGAGCTATTGGATGACTTTGCAATGCAATGTTTTAACAGGGATATGAGTGTGTGTGTACATTCAGTATGGAGACATTTGGTAGTTGCCAGAAGTCTCCCGTGCTCTCCTTAGCAACCTAAGGAGCATCCTTCATAGTTGTCTTTAACGTGCTTCGTGTGCACATGTGCTGCTTGGTTTGGTTCATCCCGTGGGTTCGTGTTCTGCCCCCTTCTCTGACTGTTCTGCAGTGTCTGCTGGCACACCAGGCCCATGGTGTGGGAGGTGGTGGCCCCATCCCTGGCTGTGATTAAACGCAGAGCAGAAGAATTTTGTTTCCCAAACCCCAAGCATTTGTGCTCAGAACTTACCTTGCCTTCCTCTAAAAAAGAGAAAAAATGGATGCTTACCAAAATTCTTCACTGTGGGCTGACCTCATTCCTGTGGGGATTCATGGAATCGTTTGAGTTGGAAGGGACCTTTAAAGGCCGTTTGGTCCCATCCCTCTGTAATGCACCGGGACACCCACAGCTCCATCAGTGCTCAGAGCCCACCCAGCCTGACCTTGATCCCACTGGCTTTAGGGCTGTGAGGGCACCGTGCTGGCTCGTGTCCAGCTGCCATCCACCAGTACCCCCAGTCCTTTCCAGCAGGGCTGTGCTCCTTCCTTACATCCCCCAGCTTGTGCTGACAGCGGGGGTTGCCATGACCCAGGTGCAGACCTTGCACTTGGCTTTGTTGAACCTCACGTGGTTCCCCTGGGCGCACTGCTCATCCTGGCTGGCTCTCTCTGGATGCCATCCCGTCCCTTGGCTGTGCTGACCACCCCGCACAGCTCGGTGTCATCTGCAGAATGCTGGGGGTCACTCGATCCCAGTGTCGATGTCACTGATGAAGATGTTGAAGAGCACCGGTCCCAGCACTGACCCCTGAGGGACAGCACCCGTCACTGCTCTCCATCCGGGCACTGAGCCATTGACCACCGCTCTCCGGGTGCAATCTCATAACCAGTTCCTCATCCATCAACCAGCCCCCATCAAATCCATCAGCTGTCGTCAAGCTCTGAGGGCTGTGGCTCCCGGAGAGAGTGTGGGGGGTGTAAATCAGTTCTTGGTGTGGGGAACCAAAAGCCCTGCAGGAATGGTGCTGGCGTCCTCCAGCACCGCGGGAGCAGATGAAGCTGTCAGCTGTGTCTGAGCAATGCCCTTTCCCTCCTTCCTGAGCTGCTGTGGAGAAGAGCTGTCGGAATAAAAGTTGCCCAGGGAAACAACAGAGCATCCAGCTGTGGGTTGCTCAGCAGCGCAGCGATGGGGCTGCGAGGAGACCCCTGGGGCCGGAGCCGTCTCCAGTGGCAGGGATGGTTTCCAAGCCTTGCACCTGGGCACCCAGCGTGGGGCTGTTTCAGGCTGCTGCAAGGGAGCCGGTAGCTCTTTTGCCTGGAAAATGGGCTGTCCTTGTTTGCAAGCTGGGACTCGTGCTGCTTCCCAGGTCTGTGCTGCTTTCACCTTGTTGGAAGCGAGGGCTTTGAAATGGGAAGTGCTGGTCTGTTGCCCTGGTTTGCACATGCACAGGAATGTGATGGCCCCGAACCCGGAGGCGTGCTTGTGGCTTTTTTCCCCTCCAGCCACAGGTGTGAGATGTTTTGGCAGGTGTTGGGGTGTGTGAGGTCAGCATCACTGCAGCACAAAGTCCCAGCCCCTGTGGATCTTCATTTCTGCTTTCTCACTGCCTTCTCTGCAGCTCTTCTTTAAAAGGAATCACAATACAGCATGAAAACAAAACGACCTATGCCCCCCACAAACATAACTACGGTTCCATTTAAAGTTTCTCATTCCCCTGTTAAATGGCAGTGGGAAGCTGCCTTTCGCGTCACTGAGCGCGTGGCTGCACCCCCGGCACAGCAGATTGCTAATGTGAAATGAGAGAGATTCCAGCAGCACCTCAGCAGATTGTCTCTGCTTGGTGAAAGGAGCAGTGCTCGGCTGGGAGCTGGTGGCTGTGACAGCCCTGGCCCCAGGGGCTGACCCCGCTGCGCCCTGAGCAGGGCCCCGGGCTGCTCCTCTGCCTCGGGGGTGGGGAACAGGCATCCCACGCCCTGAGACACTGGGGGGACTGAAAGGTGGAGGAGAGATGAGGCTGCAGCCGGTCCCTCCTGGGCAGAGCACTGGGACACGGCAGCGGGGGCTGCAGAGTAGCGATGCCCTGTGGTATCGGCGGTCGATCGCACCTGGAGAAGTTTATGGAGTTGTCCTGCTCTGAACTTTCCGACGTCGGCCCCTCGCCCTTGCAGAGCCGCTGGGGGCCGGGGCTGACGCTTCGCTCCTGGGAGCGTGGGTCGGGCGCGCTCATCCTTCTGCTTTCCCCACGTTCCTCCACGTTGCCCTGTCGTGCCCCCAAAACGACGCCGCTTTTGGCCTTTGCAAAGCAAGCGCGATGCCATTTGCAAAGCAACGCCAAGCCCAGCCGTGGAGGAGAGGCTCCCCGGCAGCGTGGCTCGGTGCGGAGGGCAGGGGCGGCATCCCGCCGGACCCCGCTCCGCGTTTTTCCTCGCCCCGCGCTCCGGCTGCAGCCCGGCAGCACGGCTCGGGGATCTGCGGGGTGACCGCTCCCCCCGGGCGCCCCGACACCGGCGTTCGGTTCTCTCGGAGCGCGCTGTGCCCGGTCCGTCCCGCGCCGCTGCCCCCCCGCGCTGCTCTCCTTCGGCGTCTCGCCTTTCGCCGCGAATAGTAATGGGGAGCCGATAGGAGCCGGGGGGTGCGCGGCGGCACGGGCAGCCCGTGCTGTGCCTCGCCCCTCTCTTCGCCGACGCGTTGGTTTCAGGGAGCCCCCGGCAGCGCTGGAGCCCCTCGGGGCGGGCAGGTGGGCGGCGCGGGATGGGGGGGAGGGGGGGACGGGAGGATCCCCCCCCGGCGGGGCGTACCCTGCTGCTGGCGGCATCGAACTCGGAGCGGGGAGCCGAGGGAGAGGAGGAGAAGCAGGGAGGAAGGCGGCGGGGCGGGGAAGCGGGCTGCCGGCAGCGGATGGCTGTGAGCAGGGAGAAAGCAATCAATGATTTTTGTTGCTTATTTATTTATTTTAACATGGCATCCACGGCGCGGGGATCAAGAGGATGCGGAGGCAGCTCGCTGATCTGCCGCCTCGGTTAGCGCTGCTCGGCTTGGCTGCCTCCCCAGGGTCTGTGCTGGCATGGCTGGGGCTTTCCGTCAGCCACCCCTGGATGCACCTCGCCGACTCGACCTGGTTTTGCTCTGCAGGGCTGGAGTGGCATTTTGAAGCCTTTTTTTCTTTCCCTCTGCCCAGGCGGCGCCAGGCACTGAGGATGCAGAGCTCCCAACAGGGGAGCTTTGGGAACAGGATTTCCCTCCAAGTCCGCAGCATCCCTCTGCCTGCTGCCGGCGGGAGAGATGCTTTGTGCTGGAGCTCGGGGAGCGGAGCCCAGAGGTGACCTCCAGATGGATCAGAGCTGCTTCTTTTAAATGTCTGTGCCTCTCCTCGTGCTCAGGTGTTCGGTGACGAGCTGGAAAATCGTGTTGGGTAGGTGCTGCTGGAGGCAAAGGGTTGGCTTCTGCATTGGAAAACAGACAGGGAGGAGAACTGGAAAACTCTGAACAGCCTCAAGAAGAGCAAGCGGGGATGCTCTCCGCCTCCTGTGCTGATCTCTGTGCCACAAGAACAGACCCTCTGGAAATCCGTCCGACCAGCTGATGTCTCAGGCATTCACGCTGCTGCTGCTGACCTGGCCAGCATCCATCCCCTCACCTGGCTGAGGACCGGCTCCCTCATCTCGGGCGCGTGCTGAGCATCCGCTTGCCACAGGGGCGTGCAGGCTTGTGCCACCAGTACCAGAGGGCATTATTATTTTTTTCCCCTCCTTCTTAACTCAGCTCTGCAGCAGCTGCCACGTTACAATAGAGAAGCACGCAGCCCCGAGCTGCTGCCGTGCAGCCTGGTGCCCGCGGACGGCTCAGGCGGGCAAAGCGACCTCGCTTCCCAGCTCCTGGGCTCACTGTGACTCCTGCCTTGAGCTCAGCTCTGCAACGCTCCTGTTCCTGCTCACACACCTGATGGAGCGCGCGGGGCTGCGAGCTGGGGCATAGCATGCGGGAACGCGGCGGGACCGGTGCCCACGGCTGCAGGCGGGCGCGCGCTGGGAGCTGGCGGGGGCCATGGCTTCGTTTGGGAAGCTGACGGAGTACTTCAGCCTGAGGAAGTCGAGGACGGAGCTGCGCTCCGAGCGACGGGGCCGGCGCAGTGGGAGCTGCTGCTGTAGTGTCACCGAGTGCAGGTACGGGTGGCGGCGGCCCCTCCGTCCTGGTGCGGCTGCGGGGTGGGAGACGTGGTCCTTGGTGCTTCGCTTCCCCCGTGCCCTCTCCCGTCACCAGGGGCTGGGGATGAGCCAAGAGCTTTGCGAGCAGCATCTCGGCGCTGCCTGGGGTGCCGGAGCCTCGGGATGTCTGGCGTCCTGTGTCTCTGCCCAGGGCACGTCCGAGGTGTCGGCGGTGCATCTCGGGTGTCTGCCATGTGACTGCCTGCACGTATACCTGCCTGCTTCTGTCTCCTGCTTTGTGCCGTGCCTCCTCACACAGTCCCTTGTTACAGCAGCAAGGCTGTGCACTGCTGTCGTCCTTCCCTCCGTCTGCCCCTCACCCTGTTGCATACAAAACCCACAGCTACAGAGTCAGCAACAGGTTGCTCCATGGGTGGAAATGGAAGTGTGCGTGCTCTGTGCCCTGCCCAAGCCCCTGTGTTGTGCAGGGAGGGGTGTGACGATGGGGGCTCGCACCCCATGGTGCGTGGGAACACCTTGCTGTTGTTGTGGTTGTTTGTAGGGAAGGGCTGGGGCTTGAGCTGGCACACAGCCGCTGTCCCCGCTGTCCTCGTGTGTCAGCCCAGGCAGTGCTGAGCCTGTGCCAGGTAGGGCTGACATGGAAAAAACAGCACTGAGATATCCGCTCACCTTCTTCCACAGTGTCTGAGCACCTCGGGTTCTGCTAATGATATTAAGGAGTTGGTGATCTGTTGCTTGGGGCCCTCCTGCTGCTCTCCACATCACACCAAGCTGGTGAGACACACAGTCCTAGCGCTGCTCCCTTCTTCGCTCCACAATTCCAGGGTCATCACCTCTTCCCTGCTCACTCAGAGCATGGCATGTTCTCTCCAGAAGCCTGGAGATGCTCGTGGCTGAGCTGAGAGCTTTGTTCTGCTCTTCTCAGGCAGCGCAGTGACAGACATGGAAGCTGCAAATCCTGGGTTTGGCTGCGCCCATGCAGAATGTATGTGGGGATGGTGCAGGCACTGGTGAGCACACATGTCCCCAGGGTTTGCCGGCATGTAGCCGAGCACCTCGTGGACAGTGAGCATGTGCCATGTCCCTGCCTGTGCAAGCAAGAGGGCGGTGAGGTGATGCTCCTGGGGCCCTGCACCGTGCCACCGCCCATGCACAGGGTGCTGTGCTCCTGGACCTGGTTACCCATGTGAATTGAGATGCCGTGGTGCACTGCTCTCTCTGGAGCACTAACCACAGAGTGGCATTGCTGGTGCGTGACTCATGTACCAAACTTCCTGGGGTGCTGCTGGGCACAGATGCGCGAGCACTTGCCCGGCACACGAGTGTGGGGCTTCCTGGTGGAGCTCAGCCCCACGGTTCCTGTGAGCAGAAGTTTCCCCACGCAGCCCAGCAGCCCCAGGGCTCGGCTCTGCCCACAGCTTCGTGTGCCCTGTGTAGCTGGGCTGGCTGTGAGCAAGGGGTGCTCCTGCTGATGCTGCGTCTGTGCCCTGATGGCACGCGGCTGCTGATGGAAGTCAGAATAAGCACTGACTGAATCATGGGATGCTCTTGAAATCAGAGCCGCTGTTCACCAAAGCTCCTTCTTCACTTCTACAAGCCGGTGTGGATGAATGAAACGTGGTGCTCCTGCATCCTTGGCAGTGCCACAGCAGGGCAGCCGGTCCCCCCAGCTCTGCCCAGGGTTGGTGTGGGTCAGGGCGATGGGCTCCGGCTGCTGCAGGGACTCAGCGAGCAACACCGGCTCACAGGGTGCACTGCTTGGAGTTATTACATTCTAAATATAGTGATCCCACTCATTCTCCGAGGACCTAAAAGATATTAGCAGCATGTAGTTGTGGTATTAAGTAATATGCCTGCATTTTTAAATGACACCCACAGAGCAAGCAGTGAGTACGAGGCGGGTTGAGTAAGTCTGCTGGGTTTGGGAATTTGTGCTGCAAGCCAGCAGGGCTCCAACTTGAGCACGGACAGCTAACACAGCAATAGCACCTTCTTGCTGCATGCTGCTGGCCAAACCCAGCGCTCGCAGGTGTTGCTCAGCCTCCTGGTGCACGTCCTCTTGCTCTGAGCTGCAGCACAGAGCCGTGCCGTGGTTCACATCTCCTGTGTTATGTCAGCAGCTGCTCCTGCACCTTGAGAGATGCTCCGCTGTGGCATGGGTGCCCACTTCATTCAGCTGAATGGGCTGGCAGGTCTCTGGGCTGGGGGCCGGTGCACCGAGCAGGCAGCACCTCCCAGTGCTTGTGATGGACAGGAAAAGTCAGCCAGAGCCAGTCCTCTTAAACAAGCGATTTATTCGCAGTGACTTTTTGCAGCCTAGTAGTTTTGTGGCAGAGCTGAATGCCTGGGCTGAGCGGCTGTGGAGCTGTGCTGGTTTCTGCAGGGTGAGAGCCTGCATCGTCGTAGAGGTGCATTTCTTCAGGCTGCAGTGCTGGGCGCAGAGCAGTGAGCCCGGGCAGAAGGGCAGCAAGGGCTGGGTTTTCTGCTTTGTCTCCTGGTGCCGGCGTCGGTGCGCTCACGCCTGGTGCTCTGCGTGCCTGGTGTGGAGGAGCAGTGAAAGGAAAAGACACACGCAGTACGAAATAGCCAACTTTCATTTTGTTATTCTTAAACTGAAAGGACTGGACAACCCCTATCAAGTTTTTGCTGCTTTCATAAGCGGATCAGGAAGGAGGAAGGCACAACCACAGCCGGGACACGCTGTGTGTGCGCGGTGGAGGCACCTCCCAGGCTCTGTCTCAGCCCAGGCAGGTTCCTGGCTGGAGATCCTGGGTTCTTCTGACCCTCCTGGGAGGGAGCGGATCCAGCAGCATTTCATGGAGATAATGGGTTTTGGATGGTTGTTCTGGACCTGAGAGCAGTGCTGCCAGGCGGGGAGGGCGGTAGGCGATGTTCTCCTGGCAAGATTGTGCTCGGTTGCTTTGGGGTATGTAAAAGTATCTCTCCAGCTCTGGCAGCATGTCTGTGCTCAGGCACGCGGTTGTGATGGGGAAGAGGAGGAACTGGCACGTTTTGGGGCTGGAAAACTGCGCCGAAGGCACAAACCCTATGTGAGCAGCAGTCTACATGTGGCAGCTGGGTAAAAATGGAAGCAGGTTTCCCAGCTCTGGCTTACAGCCCTGGGAGTCCCCGTGGCCGCCCAGGGACGTCGTGACTGAGTCCTGCCAAGTCCCAGTCCCGTGCCCTTCGGTCGGCGTTGGCTGGTGGAGCTGGATTTTAAAAGAGAAAGTAAGTAAGGCACTGGGAAGTTCTTGAGACTGAGTGAGAAGTTTCCACCTGATGCTGCTCAGAAGTGTTTGCAGCTGTATGTGAGCTGCGGTTGCTCCCCAGCTCCAACACCCCCCTCGCTGAGCGGCCAGCAGGGCAGCGTGTGGGTGCGTGATCTGCATTACTGCTGCAATCAGTGAAACCTATATAAGAAATAAATGGTCATAAAAGCAGTGATGGACGTGTCCAGCGCTGATGCGTGGACGTGCTCCGTGCGGATGCTGAACCAAACCAAGCTGGAAATAGCCCTAAATCCCATGCCAGTGACTCAGCCACAGCCTGCTGGGCAGGAGTTAGTCCTGTTGAAGTTCCCCGCAGCAGACATCGGCGTCTTCAGGGCTCAGCCCCTCTTCCTTGTGCCTGCATACGGTGTGGGTGCTGCTGCGGTGCCCGTGTGGTGGCAGCTTGCAGGGTGCTGGGGGCTGTGCTCCCATGTCCTGTGCCTTTCCCAGCTGGCAGTGGGCAAGCGGAGCCTTCCCACCTCCATCCCCGTGCTGTATGGCCGTGGGGTGGTTCTCTGCTCCCTCCTGTCCCCAGGCGCTGTGCACGTGTCCCCAGGGTGCTGGGAAGGCTTGCTGCTTCAGAAAGGCTGAAAAAGTGCCTGGGTGCTCTTAGCATCATCCTTGTGGGTCTGGGGGTGTGTCACATCTGAACGCAGGGGGTGGTGGGGCGTGCGCTGGCTTTCTTCCTCTCTGCCCAGCTCCTGACCTCCTCTTGGGACTGATTGTTAGGGTGGTGACAGGGTTGGGAGCTGGCCGTGTTCTGCGCAAGCTGAAGCTCATCTTTGCCTGGATTAGGCAAAATCCCAACAGTCATCCTTTCGTTTGGCGTGACAGCTGGATGGGCTAGCAGGAAGGGGAAGTTACGCTGGCATTAAGGAGAATTACATATGTAGCATGACTGCAGCAAACTTCTCCGGCAGCGAGCCCTGGCCTGTGAGTCACGCTTGCTAGAAAGACTGCTTGGTGCCTCATTCACCCACTGTGTTGGCACTGAGTCACAGCTGGGTGGGTGGGCAGGTAGGAAACAGAGGCCCCAGCCGCACACACCGGGGGAAGCGGCTCAACGCGGCGGATGTGATTGCCAACAGCTTCTAATTAAAGCGGCGGTTGGCGAGGGGGAGGTTTGTGAATGGAGCAGGGGGCCGGGCCGTGTCCCCGTCTCACCCCCCGGCTGGGCTCACACGGCTGGGCTTCGGGAGCAGGGGGCTGGGGGGCTCTGAGCAGCTTTGTTCAGTTTGCTTTTAGTTCTCACTGCTCCCGTCCGTCGGCAATAGGAGATGAATTACATTAACCTCCCTCTGCGGAGTCTGCTCTGCCCGTGACGGTAACTGGCAAGTGATCTCCGTGTCCTTATCTTAACCCTGGAGCCCTTTTCCATGATATTTTCTCCCCCTCTTCCTTCGAGGAGTGGGAGCTGTGTGGTGGGGTTTGGCTGCCCACGGGGAGTGGCTGGCGATGGCGCTGAGATTTGTGCTTCTCATTTCCAACGGGAAGGAGCGTGGACAGAACCCGGGTGCGTTGTTTTGCTCAAGGCGCTGCTGACCCTTCGTGGCACGCTCTGTGATTATGCACGACAGTTGCACGGGGGAGAAGAGGCAATGCGGCCTCGGTGGCTTTCCTTTCTTGTTGCCCTGCACGCTCCTCGTGCTTTCTTCACATCTGTTTGGTGGGAAGCTCACAGCCCAACGCCGCCGGCCCCACGGGATGAGGGCAGTGCCATCAGGGAGCCCTGCCTCGCCCTGCGTCCACCCCCCTTCATTGCAGAGCACTTGTCATGGTTACTGGAGCATGTTGGGAGCATGAATCCACCCCGCTGGCCGGGCTCCTGTTCCACCTGGAGTGGGAGCGCTCCTGGTGCTCCTGGTGCTCTGGGGTGCTGGTGCTTCAGAGCAAACCCCAGCTCAGGGGGAGGGGAGGGTTTGAAACAACAACGCGCTGTCCAAAACTGTGGTGAGGGATATTTTTTTGGCCAAAATATGAAATGATTACTTTTTGCCGGGGCTTAGCAGTGGTAGGGCAGCCTTGCCAATGCTGACCTCAAGGGGTGGAACGCTCGCTCACGCTGCAGAAATGATGGGATTTAAAGCAAACCAAGCTTTCTGCACCGGAGCGTTCAGAGTTCGTGCCTGGCGCGTCTCACCCCTGCCTGAGAGGAGCTGCAATGTCCTGGACGAGGTGGGCTCAGCTCCATTCACTTCCTTTGCTCAGTACAGAGCACAGCCCTGCACTGGCCCTGCCCCATAGCTTCATGGCCACAACTGGGGATGAGGCCACCGGGTGCTGGGCTGGTGGCCGTGTGAATCTGCCCTGTGTGTATGGGCAAGGGACAGCCTGCCCTGCCGCAGGTTTTGGCAGGTCATGGGCTCTCTTATCTCGGCTCTCCCTGCCTCTCAGCATAAGCTGTTACGTGTCCGACTGAGAGGTTTGTGGCTTAAAACAAAGAGCTGTGTCTGATTTCCTGGCTTGCTCTCCCCGTGAGGCTTTCCCGTTCCCCTGCCGAGCATCACAGCTGCCTTCAGCATCCTCGCTGCTCCGTGGGCACCGGGGGGGGAACAGCTCCGTGTCCCACCATGGTTTGCTGGGGACGGCCCCGGCTGCCTCTTGTCATTGCCCGGGCGATGGCCCCCGCTGTGCCACGCTCGTCAGCCCGGAGCCATGGCAGGAGAGGAGCTCTGCGAACCAGCTGGTGGAAATCATGATATTTACCAGCTCACAGCTGAGCTTTGGGGGGAGGTATTTTTACAGCTTCGCATGTTGGTTGTGGTTTTATGTGTTGGTTGTTTCTTTTTTTCCCCCCTGAACTTGTGAGCTGAATGCTGTTTTGTTTTTTTTTGTTTTGTTTTGTTTTGCTTTGAATCCGTTTCACAGCCAGCTAAAGGCTGCTCTGTTTTCAGCTCTCACCCTCCGCTCCTCAGCTCCTGTTAGCACCTAGCAGCACAAAGGCAGTTAGTTTGGACTGGGAAGGGATGCTCAGCGCCTGCAGCTCGGCCCCAGCTCTGCTGGCAGTGCTGTGGGGCTCGGAGTGAACTGCAATGATTTCAGAGCATCCCTGCTTCATTGTGGGGGCCGCCTGGGTGCTGTGTGGGTCACCAAGGTCCATGAGCTCCTGGTTCACCACAGATTTAGGGAGCGGATGGATTGAGGGCATGATGACTGACGGATGGAGGAGGAAGGCCAGCTGTGAGCCCTGGGCTGTCCTGCAGGAATGTTAGCTAGCCTGGGGCCCTTCCATCCGTGCCCTGGGGGAAGCAGGGCCTCTGTCCTCCCTCTCAGAACAAGGACAAACCAGCCTGGGCCGTGCTGAGAAGGGCTTTTTGGAGAGTGGCTTCTCCTGCACTGAAATAAAGGGGGAGGAGAGGTTTGTGGGGACAGTGGCTTGAGTTCTGGCTTTCCCCGTTTGACGTGCATTGGCCTTCTCTCTGCCTCCCTCCCCTTTCTCTCTGCTCAGCCCTTCCCCTCCTTCCCTGCAGCGATGAAGCTGAGTGCTACAGACCTCTCCAGCCAGGACATGGCTGTGGGGCAGGCATTGGCTTCTCCTTGCCATGGTGGCTGCTTTGGCCGGGTGGTTTGCTTTCAATAAACGCCTGAGGAAGCAGCACCTGTGCCCTGGGTGTTGCAGAATGGGCAATACTGGAGTGGTCTGTGCTGTGCCACCAGCTTGGTGCCACCCACCTGCGCCCTGAAGCTGTCCCAGAGCTGGTGACAGGGACCTGGCAGCGATGGGGCCGGTGAGACTCGAGTATGTGCTCTCCTTTCCACCAAGCACTGAACAGCTGCTATTTATGGGCTGTAGCTGCATTGATGATGGCTTTTCTAATTGAGCTGTACACTCCCATCAAGGATCTTTACTAATGGGATGTGGCATCCTCGGTAACACACGGTGCTGCACGACATCCCAGCGGCAGTGCTGGCTGCTGGCCATGGCATGCAGCACGGTGCATCCCCAGCACTGGCTTTGCTTGGGGACTCAAGTCAGATTCCAGATGGAAGCAGGTTTGGGGTTCAAATATAAATCGTTGTCTGTGGCTCCAAAGGTCTCCTCCAAGGGCACAAGTTCGTCCCTTGGACCCTCATGCAATCCATGTGAGCATGCAGTAGATACATGCAGCGTTGGCGTTGGTGTGCTGATGGTGCTCCGCAGCAAACGGAGCTGTGTGCAGGAGCGTTTGGAGGAGTACTGAGATTTACATGCAAGAAAGAAGGAAATAGTTTGAGGTCTGACAGAGCAGCATGGTGGCAATGGGGTAAGGCACAGGGCTGCAGCGGAGGGCGGGCAGAGCTT
Organism: Numida meleagris; assembly: GCF_002078875.1. Lineage (NCBI taxonomy): Eukaryota > Metazoa > Chordata > Aves > Galliformes > Numididae > Numida > Numida meleagris. Next base: position 14,654,086 of record NC_034421.1, on the reverse strand, counting down.
TCATTCTCTTGTTCACAATTTGTGTCATTTTGATCCTGATGCCTCTGGTTTGTTTATTTGCTTATTTCTGATTATCCGTGCGTTTTGGGGTGGGCTGGGTTGGAGGCGCTGAGTGCTTAATGTGCTGTTGAGGCTGGTTGTGGCTTGCAGCTCAAGATGCAAATCCCAATTAAAATGCAAAGGGAGAAGGCTTTGCCCAAACGGCTGCGGCCTTGCAAACCAGGGTTGCGGTTCAGCACTGGGAAGAGCCGTGTGCTGCCGGGCCAGGAGCAGCACGTGGCAAAGTGTCCTGCAGAGAAGGACACGGCTCCAAGCAGCCGTCCCAGGGCCTGCGATGAGCCCTGTGTTCTCTTCCCTGCAGGTCTCTGGACAGAAAGTTGCAGAGGCCGCTCCTGGGGAAGTCCCGGACGCTGCCCAGCATCCCGCAGTCCCCAGTGCTGAGCAGGATTCCCCTCCTCGACTCCGCGGCGTTCCGGGAGGCGATGCCGGAGCAGAAGCCGTACCAGAAGCACTCAGCCCCCGATGGCCAGAAGGGCTGCACGGTCCCATCTGCCGGTGAGTGCGTGCGGGCCTGCAAACCCTTACCGAGCGCGGCCTGGTTCTGCAGGGGCACCGCCAACCAGGCGAATCCAGCACCGGCCCCTGTGGAGCCATCCTGCCCCCAAAACAGCCATTCTCTGTGATTTTTTGTGTGCCCATCTCTAAGCCTTTCCTCGAGCCCGTCATTTAAACTTTTCCATCCGTCATGACACCAGTGACAAAGCCGAGGCGGGCTCAGGAGAGCCCCTCGGTTTGGAGATGGTGCTCAGCTCCAGCCACGCAAGCTGCCGCCCCAGGTTCCTTTGACCTCTGCAACAGGTCGAGGTGCCTCTGTCCTCGGGCACGCAGTGGTTTTGGGGCACACCTGGCTGCCCTCCGTGGGGAGCAGGGGCAGAGTGGCACTGCCCTTCCTTCCCGTGCTCCTGCCCCGGAGATGTGCTGTGACGGATGCTCCCCATCCGGGGGCTGGGGATTGGCCTTCTTGGCAGCCAAGGGTTTTATCGTGTTCTGCTCTTGCGCTGATCCTGATGAAATACTAATACGGTTGGCCCAGCTGCTCTGAGCGAGTTTATTGGCAAAACCGCTGATGGGCAAAGCGTTTCACGCTTCTGGTGCCAGCAGAGCCACGCTGGGGCCATAGGAGTGATGGGGAAGGTGATTAGCACTGGAACAGAGATAAGGCTTGCAAGCCAGGGCTGGCAATCCAGTGCAAAATAAAACCCCTACAAAGCAGCTGCCTCTACCCAACACCCTTTGACTTTTTTTTAAATTTTTATTATTATTATTTTTTTAATCTAACGCCCTCGCTGTCAGATTTGCTGCAAGCTACCCAGCAGCTGGCCAAGCCCTGGATTAATTTTAATGCTCTGCAGGCTGTGCTTGGTTTCCCGGTGCTCCGAATTCTGACGCAGCAGGTCTGGGCGTGGGATGGAGGACTGCGGGTGGTTGCTGTGCCCATGGGGACACGAGGGACGGGATGTCTGTGAGCGGGCAGGTGGCAGCAGCTTAGTGGGGTCAGGGCTGCTCCCTCGGGAGCTCCAGGGCCAGTGAGGCAGCGTGGGCAAGGACAGACCTGGATGCATGGCAGAGATCTGAATCCTGGTGGAGAGCAAAGCCAAGTGCCCCACAAGACTCAGTGCTGCAAGGAGGGAGCTGGCTGCGTGCACACACTCTCAGGATGCTGCTCTGCTCCTGGCTTGAAGGGAGCTGGGACGTGAAGGAAGATAAAAATGGTTTGGAGGTTCCCTTGGTGGGATGTGTGAATGAGGAGCTGCTTTCTGTCCGGATCCTCCCAGGTTCTTTTTTTCCTTTTTCACTCCCTGACACTTAGCTTATTAGCTACTCATTAAGCCTATCAGCATGATGTCATGAAGAAAATCACAGAATCATAGAATCCCCAAGGTAGGAAAAGACCTCCAAGATCATCCAGCACCGGTTTTTCCCCACAAAACCATGTCCCTCAGTACAACATCTAAGGGTTTCTTGAGCACTGCCAGGGACGGTGACTCCACTGCCTGCAGAGATGCTGTTCTCAGCACCGCCTGGTTGTGCCGGGCTCTCACAGCCTGCGTCACTGTTGGGCAGTATTTACCTGCACGGGCAAAAGTAATCCTGGAGCTACAAACAGGAGATGAGGGAACTGCTGGTAAGTCATAGAATCATTCAGGTTGGGAAAGACCAAGATCACCAGGTCCAACCCCAACACATCCCACCATGCCCACTGACCATGTCCCTCGGTGCCACATCCCCGTGGTTCTTGAACCCCTCCAGGGACAGTGACCCCAGCACTCCATGGGCAGCCCAAGCCAGTGCATCACCGCTCTTTTGAGAAGAAATGTTTCCTAATATCCAGCCTGAACCTGCCCTGGCACAACTTAAGTTTATTCCCTCTTGTCCTTGTTTTGGAGGAGGTAGGGTCCTGACCTCCTCTATGTTGCCTCCCTACACCCTCTGTACCCTTACACCCGAGCAGGGGACAATTCCAGGGCAGCTCAGTGTGCTCCCAGCCATCCCACTGTGGGATGTCAGGGGGTGGGGGTGGATGGGACTATGGGATGCACAGTGTCCCCACACTGGGACCTGCCCCGGCCCTGCAGCCCGATCCTGTGTGCTGTGTGCCGGCAGCCGGGGCTGGTGCCGATTGACGTGTTTGTGCCTGGAGTAATCACAGCTTTCAAACAGCCACTCCTGTGTTGTACGAGCTGACATTTGGAGAGGAGCAGTGCAGCTGATTAAATTCAAAGCAGGGGTAAAGAAAAAAAAAAAAAACATAACAAAAAAGAAAATAGCTCCCAGGTATTGCACTGCTCCGGGTTGCCTTTGTTGGCAGCCGTAGCCTCTTCCTTTCTCTTCTTCACTCGCCTATTCCTGGCTGTTTTTGTCCTCAAGGCCTTTATCTGCTTTCAACTCTGAAGGACTTTGCTCCACAGTGCTGGCCGTGGTATCATGCCCCCCAGTGCTGGGCTGCTCAGAAGGCCAACAAAGCAGTGCAGCCACAGGAGCAGGCAGCAGCACCAGCCCCGTACAATCCCTTTGTGCTGCAGGACCAGCAGCTGGCCCGGGTTTAGCAGGGTTGAGCGTGGGGTTGCTTTGTTCGTTTGCTCTTGCTATTGAGAGGGGGTTTGGGCTGCAGGGAGGTGGAAGCAGGGAAGCTCGCTGTCTGCCAGGCAGCAAGAAGCCCACGATATCCATACCTGGGCTGTTTGGGAAACAGTGATGCTATGGAGATGTCACCTGTGTGCTTTGCCTGTGTTACCTTTCGGTGCAGTGAGGGCTCAGCACCGTCCCCATGTCCCAGCCCTGTGTGCTGCAGTGCTCTGTGCTTTGAGGACGGTGGCCACAGGCCCCGAAGAGCGGTGGATGGGCAGCAATTGGGAGGAGTTTGTCTCATTGGGCCCTATTGGGTAGGGAGCTGCTGAACGAGGTGCGAACACATGGGGCTTGTGGCAGGGACATGAACCCCCATGGGGCAGCACCTGTCCCTCGTGCCCCGTGGTGGGATGGATGGAGGTGGTCTGGGTGGGCATCTCCGCCCGCATCCTCTGTGGGGCAGCCAACCAGCGGGTGAGCACGGCCCTGACGGGGCGGCCGTCCCTCTGTCCCTCTGTCCCCAGGGGACGCCTGGCGGCTGGAGGACGACGGCATGGACCCCCCCGGGGATGCCCCGCTGCAGCCGCAGCTCCGCACGGCGGTGGAGGACGCCCCGTTCAGCCACTTCCGCATGCGCTCCTTCTACATGCGGAAGAGCCTCTCTGTTGACAACCACTTGGGCTCGCTGGGCTACGCCGTGCACCCCTCCGAGACCAAGGCTGAGCGTGTCCGGACCCGGCTACGGCGGCAATTTGTGAGTACTGCGGGAGATGCGTCCCACCCGCGTGGCTTTGCAAAACACCGGCACGGCGGAGGGTTGGCTGCATGCACAGTGTGACAAAACAAAAGACACATCTCTCTCCAGCCTGGTGCTGCTCGGTTTGCCCACACCCTGCCAGGATCCTGTTTGCCGTGCTGGGCAGGCTCTGTGGCTCCCGGTCACGGCCTCGCTGTAGGGTCAGGCGGCTGCTGCTCGCCGGGCGATGCGCAGTGTGGGTGTCCTATTGCCACACCTCTGGGCGCTGCTGGTCAGAACAAAATGGGGATCGAGGCAGAAAGGAGTGGGCACCGCTCTGCCTCAGCCCCTAGGCCCTGGGGCAGCCCCCAGCTTGGGCCTTTCCAAGGGCTCGGGGCTGCAGGGTGTGCAGGGAGCAGCCCCCAGGCCCTGGGGCAGCCCTCCTCCAGGTGCTCTGCGGGTGCCGCACGCTCCCCCCTGCTCAATGTTTAATGGACTCTGCGTCTTCCCTTTCCCAGGGACACCTGATACAGGGCTTTGTGTGGCCTTCCTCCCGCCTCGTTACTGGCTTGGGGTTGTAATGAGGGCTCGGGTGTCCCCACACTGAAAGGCACCCGGTGTTGGATGGAAATGGATGAGGGCTTTGCTACAATGGGAGCAGAGCAGGCGCTGTGTGCCCGTGCAACCCGAAGTGCTGTCAGGCGATCAGCCCAGGCCGGCGGGGCTCACCTGCTGCGGGGCTTGGGCAGGTGCAATGCATCTCCATAAACCTGCTGCTCCTGGGTCTGTTTGCTTTCCCCCCGCCCCAAGGAAGGGCTGATCCACCCATTGGCACAGGCTGGGTCTGGGGGCTGCTCCCCGTGATGTATGGGGCGTTGCGTGGGTCTTGTTCCAGCCCCTCACACCCCATGGACCACTGATGGTAGCAGTTCGTGTGCTTCCTGGCGCTGATCCTGCCCGTGGCAGGGACTTTGCAGGAGCTGGTTGGGATCCAACACTGTGAGAGAGACCTGGAGCTGCTGCCCTGTGCTGGGGAAGGTGGTGGCAGCGTCGGGAATGGCAACGAGCAGCAGCAGCAGCAAAGGGATTCGGCGTCTGAGGGGCTGCAGGGCACAGCTGGGGCGTTCCTGCTGCGGGGTAAGGAGCGGGCACCGTGCTGTCCCTTCCAGCTCTCCGTGCTCTGTGCGTGGTTCTCTTTGGCCTCTGACTCCGTGAGGGCTTTTGCCCGTCAGTTTTGGGGACCTTCAGCTCTCCATGGTGCTCCCACAGGGCTCATAGGAGCACAGCAGTGTGTGACTTTCATTTCCTTGCTGTGTCCTTGTGGTTGAACAGCTGAAAGGTGTTGTTGCTTTGGCCAGGTGCAGGTGGAGCAGGGCCCCCACTTTTGGGGCTCTGCCCAATGGAGGCTTCATGTTTGCAGCACGCATCCGTGCTTCTCCACGAGAGGACTTCCTGCAGCTTGCCTGGGAGCACCTGGGGCCTGCACCCTGTGCCCACGGGGCTGTGGGAGCTTTTCCCTTTGGTGCCAGTGCTGGGGGACCCCCTGGGTGCTGCCCTGGGCCCCGCGCTGTCTGCAGAGCTGGTGACAGATGAATCTGTGTGAGCTGCAGCCAGTGGCATGTCTGCCGTCCCACTGCTGGCATGTGATGGATCTGCTTGTAGGGATTACTGGAATTTGCATAATTTGAATTTTAAATGAATTCCGATTTCAGTGATTGTCAGAATGAATTTTCTTTCTGACGAGCCTTCCCCGCGCACTGCTCTCAGGCTGCTGACGTTGGCACAGTCCCTGTCTTTGAGAGCTGGGAGCGTTCGGTCGCTGCTGTGCACGCGTCCCTCGGCACGGGGCACGTGTCGGGCTGGGGCTGCATGGGGACCCACACTGCGTGGGGCACAACGTGGGGTTGTGGTTTCTGCATGGTGAGATCCATCCCTTCCCTGTCCCCGTGTTACCCCCACCTCTGGGTCTTGTTCCAAAGCATGCAAGAACCTGCTGGGTTTGTGGGATGCCCCCGGTCAGCCCTGCCCTGATTCCACCTGCTGCCCAGAGCGGTGGGTGCCCCGTCCCTGGAGGTGTCCATGGCTGTGGATGGGCCCTGGGCAGCCTGAGCCGGGGGTGACAGCCAGCCCATGGAATGGGGTTGGAACTGGGGGACCTTTGGGGTCCTTTCCAACCTGACCATTCTATGATTCTTGTTTACAACGTGTGCTTCAAGAACAGAAGGATAAAGAAGGGCTGGAGCCATTCAGCAGGCAGGTCACTGCTCACAAAGGGGCTGAAGAAGGCAGCGAAAGGCTTTGCAGAGCTCAGTGGCAGTGTGTGTCTCAAGGAGGCACGCATGGAGGTGGATGAGAGCCGTGTGCTGCATCATCCCCTTGTGCCGATCCGCCCTCGGCACGCCGCGTGCTTGTTGACTGTTGTTCATCGATGAGTATTCCAATAAAAATTACAAACATAATCAATGATGTAACGCTTGCGCCGGGCAGTGGCTCATTCAGAGCGCATCCGGCAGAGAACAATCCCGGGCGTGAATCACTCGGTGCTGCAGATCAGCGCAGGAGCGACGCATCCCAGCCAGCAAACAGGAGCGGGGCCGGCGGGCGCAGCTGCTTCCTGCTCGAGCTGGCACGAGTTGAACTGCAGCCGCAGCTCGTGGTGCCCCAGCGCTGCAGGAGATGTGGGGAAGCCCTGGGAAGGGACAAGCAACCTGCTGGGATGCTCTCCCACCCCGAGCAGAGGGAAATGTCTCCCAGATCCAAGCAAGGGTCACGCGGCGCTTCAGGAGGATGGCACTGCAGATGTGGAGCAGATGCAGCCTAACTCAGCATGCGGCCGCACCTCCTTCCTTTGCGTGGAAGGATGGGTCTGCGTGCACTGGGATGCCTCACGGTGTGCTGAACCTCTGAAGTGGAGCAGCACAAGGCATGCATCCTCTCCAGGGCAATAAGCAGCGGCACGGGTGGGCCGTGCTACAGGCACTTTGGTCTGCGTGTGCTAACACGGCTCGGAGCTTTGCGAGGGAGCTCTGCTCAGTGGTGCCAGCCCACACATTGTGCTCATTAGCTGTTTGCAGCAGGGTTGGACTTGGTTTCAGTAACATCTATAGAGCTGGGTTTTTTTTTTGTTTTTTTTTTTTTGCTTTAAGTGCCCCTTACTGCACAGTGTTCTGGCCTTGGGGACCTTTGGTCACAGCTGGTGTTCCTCCTTCAGAAGGAAGGGGTGGGTTTGGGGTTTAGAAGTGTCCCAGGCTTCTGAAGGGGGAGTGCCTCTGGAACCCACTCACTGATATGCCCCCAGCACTTAGTGCGGGACAAGGACACACGTAGGAAACCTCTTCCATTGGATGTGAGAGCCCTGGATGGGCGACGTACAGACATACAGTCTATGGCAGTGCCTGAAAAAAGTGGGATAAACTGGAGAGCTGCAGGTCCTTGGGCTTGAAACGGGAAGGGCTTTATTGCTGAGACAGACTTTCATTTGAGGACTGCCATTCTGCAGGTGGGGCATTGGTGGGAGCATTGTATTGATGCTCAGGGCTCCTACAAGGGCAAGTACAGGTTGGATTTGCTTCTAACTTGCAAAATGCTGGGAAATGGCCTCCAGATCCCAAATGTCCCAACCCCAAGAACAAAACACTCCGTCTTCCATGAACCCATGCTGTTTGCTCCCTCTGCTGGCTTGGTGCTGTGCAGGAGCAACACAGCTGCAGGGTGCTGGGGGTGCTGGGTGCAGCAGGGACACCTGGCAGTGCTGGCACCGTGTTGCAAAATGCACGGACTGGAGGTGGACTGGGGGGAGGAAGCCAAGTCCTTTGCCAGCTTTGTTCTACAGCACTTCTCCAAGCTGGACTTGCTAGGCAGGGCATGAAGCTGGCAGTGCTGGGCTCCTGCTGGGGCTGGGTTTGCCTCAGGCAAACAAGAAGATGCTGCACTGCTCTGCCTTGGCTTGACAGCAGGAATAAGCTCTGTGATTGCACATCTGTGCATCCCAGCCTGCTTGCTGCTCAGGCCAGGTGTAGTAGGTTACATCTGCTGCTGGTCGCAGGGCCTCTTGTTCCTCCTGTGGCAATTCCTCGTGTTTGCCTTGGTAGACGTGCTGCCTTATTCTTCCTCTCAAAGTCCCTTGCTGTTTCTCCCCCAGACACTGGACAGCACACCTGGCTGCTGCGCTGTCTTCATGCAGCTCAGAGCTCACAGTCTGCAGATTTGGGGCTCTGAGCAGTGCCCCAGATCCTTGATGAAATGGGGCAGCTCTCTGCAGAGCACCTTCCCTGCGAGCAGCTTCCTGCAGTGAGGCGCTTGCGACCCTTTTGCACATCACCGTGGTTTCAAGGATGAAACTTCAAGGATCTGCCAGGTGGATGGGCGGCAGAGCTAGCAGCCACTCAGAGCAGCAGCTGTCTGCAGGTGGCACTTTGTGTGCGCTGGATGAGCCAGGTATGCAGCAGCAGAGGTGCAGTGTGCAGCTTTCCCATGGCACCAGGCGATGCTGGGCTGCAGGCGGGCGTGCAGTAGCAGCGCTGTGCTGCAAGAGGTCTCTGCAGCACTGCACTTCAGGGTGCTGCCGCACTCCAAACAGCAGCTCCTGGGCTGCCCGGACCCTTCCTTCCTCAGCTCTGGAGGAAGGGGTTTGTTTTCCCCATCCTTTTCCTTGCTGGAGAGATCCGAGTTCTCCCCACCTTCACACGCTCATGTTCTTGCGTCCGAGTGCAGTGAGAGAGGGTAGGAGGGCAGCGGTCATGTCTGAACATCAATAATGAGAGCTGTCAGGCTCTGCGGGGCTGTGTCTGCTCTTCTCTGCAGCTGTGCCTGGAGCAGAGCTCTGCCCTCCGCTGCCACCTTCCAGCAGAGCCATGGAGGTGAGAATGCAGCAGCACAGCCCCAGTGCCCCCAGGAATGTCCATCTGCTGCTGCCCTTGGCCAGCCCTGCTCAGGGCTCTGCACCAGACCTGGGGCTGTCTGCGTGCTGGGCTTCGCTGAGCCCCAGCAAGAGGTTTTGGAGATGTTATAGACAGAATCTCCAGCTGAGGGAGAGGGTTTCATTGCAAAATCACCAACTTACCTGTCTGTGCCTTCTCTGTTTCCTACCTCTGCAGGAGCTGAGCAGCCGCAGAGCTGATTTCAGCCCCAGCTTTTGGCTCCCTGCAGCATGATGGCAGGACAGCCATCACCTTACTGCACTGGCTGCTCGTGCTGCTGGCACCTGCGGGAAGATGGTGGCTCCGATTTGCACTGCTGCGCAGCGCCGTGCAGCTGTACCCTGGCACGTAGGCACACACTGGGCAATGCAAGGTCTCTCTGGGTGCAGAGCAGGGTGGGGTCAGCTCCTCAGGCAGAGGTGGTCTGGTGGGGAGGGGACAGCTCTGCCAGCGCTGGGGTGCATGGTGTGCTCTCTGCAGACCCTACTCTTGCTGGGAGGCTGCGAGCGCCGCCCCAAGCTCCGTGGGAGAACAGGGAAGCAGGGTTCTGAGAGTCAGGGAACCGCAGAACATCCCGGTTTGGAAGGGACACACAACGGTCATCGAGTTCCACAGGTTTCTCCAAGGGGACATCGGAGACCGGAGATTAGCGGAGCGTTTCCGGTGGGCACGGGACGATGTCTGGGGTCGGGTGTCACCTCGCTCTGACGGCAACAGCAGCCCTGCCCTGTTGGGAAGGGTGGAAAAAGAAAGGATCCTGAAACCTAAGAGCTGTTTTGCTATTTACTTTGGTTCTGTTTTTCCTCCAAGAATAGAAACAAAGACGGTGGATTTGCATCACCAGGAGCAACTTGAGGAGGAAGGAGGAAGCGGCGGGGCCTCATTAGCAGCAGGAATGTGCTGGCGAGGAGGGCTCGGTGACAGGGGAGGCGGTTTGACCCAGGGCTCCCATTAGCATTTCGGTCATCTCACTTCTCCGCTCTCACGTTTTATTTTTTTAATGACCAGTCTGCAGGCTTCAGAAAGAAGAGCCTGTTTCTACAAGGGAATGTTTGCAGAGGCAGAAATAGCTCAGGCTTCAGCAGACGATGACAGCGTTCAACTTGTAGACCTTCACACTTCTCGGCAGTGGGTGTATCCTACATGGTGAGGGTTTTCCATACTCTTCTGGGCACTTAGAGAAGGCAATATGAAAGCTGCTGTCCCGGAGCGACCCTGTGTGTGCCCGGTTCCCCTGTGTGCTGGTGCTTCTGATGGAGCCCCATCAGCTCCTGGGAGACACAAAGGAATGTTCTGGAGGGGCCACGGTGTGGAGATGTGCATAGGGCACTGTAGGGCTGTGCTGGACCTGGGTCCTTGTTCAACTCATCCTACATTCAACTACAACACTGACATTGCCAGGGGAGGAAGCACATGCGTGGTCTGTGGGGCGAGGTGGGGCAGAGCACAGCTGAAGCCTGGCTTTGGTTCATGCCACATCCACTCTGGCCGAGGCCTTTCCCTCTCGAGAGCTGGTCTCTCTGTTTCATGGTCGGATTCTTCTTTCAGACTCAAAAGGCAACAGCAGCTCCAGCCCGTGGCTCAGCTCTTTCATTCAGGTTTCTGTTCATGGTGTCATTTACTGTTCCTCGTAGCCACTGAAGGTACTTCCAGTGAGCATCTGCAGCATCAGCTGTGAAGCAGTAGGTCGTGCAGGCTGCTCAGGTGGTAGGACACAGAGCATGGCCACTGAAAAGTGGTAAAAATGCAGCCCTGGTGCTCGATGCTGACCTGAGAGAGTGTTTAGATCAGCAGCGAAGGCAAATGATGTTGGACTGTGGACATGAGAGGCTTTATCTGCAGGTTCTGTTGGCCTAGGCTCCATCTTTGTGTATTCCTGGTTTTGTTTGGTGGTTCCCATCACACATGAGCTCGGGTGCTGTTGGGGCGGGGACGTGGCTCCTTTCTCCAGGAACATCCGACGCCTCCATGCCCATCACTCCCCCCACCCCCCCCCAAAAAAAAAGTGATTGTTCCTCAAAAGCAGAGCAGTGCCGCTGGAATGTTAATTGGGGCCCTGAATACCCGCGGCCCCCTTCGCTTCTTAACAAGCAAATTGAATTTATTTGGGCACTGACAGCCCCTCGCCCCCTCCCCCTGGGCAAGACTGAAGCATCCATTGTGCGCTCTGCATCGGGATTTGCTGCCATTTGTTTCAGGGACCCTTTTTTAAGAAAGGCGATTTCAGGGGCTGGGGGGGGGGACGGGACCCTTTCTCTTACTGTGGGTTGTGTGGCTTGGGGGTGGGCAGGCAGCGGGGCAGTCAGTGCTGCTGCGATGTGGGCATCGCACTGCATCGGCCCACGCAGACACCGGGATCGCTGTTTTTCCGACCCCTGCAGTTCCATGCGGTTCCCCATCGCGGTGAGCCCTGCAGTGCCCCACTGCCGTGCTGCTGACCCCCTCCCTTTGGCACAGCCCCCGCCTGCCTCCTGCCCGCCGCCGTGCTGGACCACCGGCAGCGTGAGCGCTTGTGTTTGGGTTGGATGCCGTGAGTGTGAGCACAGCGAGGGGATCAGCTGGCAGAGCCTCTTCGGAGCTGTTTATTTTGACACTGAATTTGTCATACGCGCTCCGGGCGCTGTCGTGGCTCCATGGCGCCCTGCTGCTGGTGCAGGGTCGCAGACCCTCGGTCTCATCATGTGGAGCAGGGAGGTGAGGAGCTGCACCCTGCAGGGATGGGGTTTGTGCATGAAGGGGCAGCAGCCAGCCAACAGGGTGCTCCCTCTGCCCACGCTGCATGCGGGCATTTGTTGTTGTTTGTTTGTCGCCGATTTGTATGTTCATGTCCGAACCTGCAGCTGTCCAGCGCCACGGGCATTTGGAGTGCATTAGAATGACAAGAGATGTGGTCTTCCTAAATAAAGAAATCACTTTCCCTTCGCTTAGCATTCATCCCCTTTCAAAGGGTCTCAGTGTGACGCAGATTTGGGCTGGGTCCTGCAGCCCCCTTTATTTTGATGGCAGACACGGCTGTGATGACGTGGGAGGAAGGGGCAGTGTGTTATACGTTCTGAAAGTTTCTGGTGGTGTCAAAGCCTGCCATTTCAATTGGGACTTTCATGCTAGAGAAGAAATGAAAAAGGGAAGATGGGCGTGAAAATCGGTGCTGCAGGCCTCCGTCCCTCCATGGCGTCCCTGTCACCACGCTTCACCTCCTCCCTGTCCCTGCTTCTGGTCCTGCCAGCATCTAATCCTCAGCGATGGCATCTGGGTGTTGCCATGGAAACCATGGTCCCTGCTTGGGTGCTGTGTGTATCCGGGCTGCCATGCTGGGAGCCCGCCCTGGCTCCCACGCCCCAGGGTCTGTGCAGCCTGCGTTCCCAGAGCTGGGCCCTGTGTTCCCAGAGCTGGGCCCTGTGTTCCCAGAGCTGGGCCCTGTGTTCCCAGAGCTGGGCCCTGTGTTTCTGGAGCTGGGTCCTGTGTTCCTGGAGCTGGGTCCTGTGTTCCCAGAGCTGGGCCCTGTGTTCCCGGAGCTGTGTCCTGTGTTCCTAAGGTAGGATTCTTTTGACAAATGATCCCACAGTCCAACACGAAGGCCCTGCAGTGACTCCAGCTGTGTCGAGTTCCAGAGAGATGTGCCCAGCAGAGCCCCAGGGATGCTCAGGACCTCTCCTCTGGGCGCTTTGCCGGCTCCTAGTCCCTCCCCGAGGCGGTGATGGGGATGGCAGCACAGCTTTGGGTTTTGGATGGCACTGTGTGGAGCCAGGGGCTGGACTCCATGGTCCTTGTAGATGCCTTCCCACTCAGGATGCTGTGATTCTAAAGACGCCGTGTGTCAGTTCCTATGGGGGAAATGATCTGTTTGCCTGATCTGATGATAAAGCAAATGACGATATGGAAAAGCAAGTCACAGGGGAGGTGGGACAATGCAGAACTGGGTCTTGTAGTTGAAAGCCAAGCAGATGATGGCTGTGCATTCATCCGCCTGATTTACATGAAACCATAAAACGTCAACATTTCCCAATAAGAACTGTTGACAAAGCATCTGCTAAGCTCTCAGAAGCAAAAACATCCCTTGAATTAGATGTAGGGCATGCATTTTGGCAAAAGCACGCTGAGTAATCCACTAAGCTAATTCCCTCCCCCCCCCACCCCCCCAACCTTAAGTAGCACTTTTAGAAGATAAAGTGGAAGAGGCAATACTTGCAAGCAGGTCTGCTTCTGGAGGGAAGAGGCGTGGGATGCGGTGCCTCTCTGCGTGGGATTGCAGCATTCCCTGCGGCGCTGTGACGGCGGGGCTGCGGAGCTGGGGAGCTGAGGATTGCGTGCCTCGACTGCACGGGAGCTGCAGGCAGAGCGAAGTTGGCTTAATTGCCGATCCTGATGAGATAAAGTCGTTTTTACAGAGATTTATGGGCATAATAAACTGTTCGGGGAGATTTATGACACATCTAGCTGTGATCAGCGAACCTTTAAAAGGTTTATTGGACACGGATATTGCCTGCCATGGACGAGTCCCGGGTGGTGTTGGAGCAGTTGCATTCATTCTGCTGCTGGGTTGGGATATTTGGGTCTGATCCTTTCGTTTGCCAGCTGTGCCTCCAACCTAAATTTCCCCTCTTGTAGTTTAGAGCCATTCTCCCTCATCCTATCACTATCAAACTGTGTTAAAAGTTGTTCCCTCTCCTGTTCATAAGCTCCTGTTAAATACTGAATGGCTGCAATGAGGTCTCCCTGCAGCCTTCTCTTCTCCAGGCTGCACACCCCCGACTCCTCAGCCTGTCTCCATAGCAGAGGTGCTCCAACCTCTGAGCATCCTCGTGTCCTCCTCCGCCCCTGCTCCAGCAGCTCCCATCCTTTCCATGCTGGGGCCCCAGGCCTGGACGCAGCACTGCAGGTGGGGGCTCCTGAGGGCAGAGCAGAGGGGGAACTTGGCCTACAAGAGGATTTTTCTCTTTGCAATGAGCAGTAAGTGTATGAGATGCTGAGTGTCTGGTGGGCTCTGCCGAGGGTTCAGCGTGTGCCTTGTAAGGAAACATTGTGGTGGTTTGCTTTTCTCATGTTATCACGTCTTCCTTCAATTACAGGATAAATGCTAATCCCACAGGCACCCTGCAGCCAGGCGCTGCCTGCCATGTCTTATCTCCTGTCTCTGTGCCATTGGAACAACTGTACAACACCCTCAAGTTTAAAACAAACACAGGCAGAAAACGGTCCCTCTGGATATATTAGAGCTGACCAGCAAATGTGCATTTCATTACCCAAAGCATGCTGGTAGACCCAGCGGAGGGCGCGAGCCAAGGGGAAGCAGACCTGCGCGAAGCTCTGGTACATGATAAAATGGGAAAAGGGGTTGTTGCCAGCCCTCCCCTTGCTCTCTGCATTCCTCGTGCCTCAAATTCCTGGGTAAGGACGCGCATAGCTGAGGGAAGCCCGGGCGCCAGGGAAGGGTCGGTCGACTGCTGCTCCTCTCTGCTCAGTGCTCAGATGCGAGCACCAGGGCGGGTGGGTGCTCTGCATGGCCACACTGCATGGTCCAGACCTGGCAAAGGTCCCAGCACAGCGAAGACACAGCATTTCCCCCTTGGATCCAGTGGAGAGGAGGAGGAGGAGGAGGAAGGCTCACAGCACAGGGTTCCTGGAATAAGGCAGAACTCGGTGGTGCAGAGGGGCAGCGGTGGTGGGGCTGTGCTGGAGGTGACCCTCTGCCACCCGTGGTCCCCAGTGGCAGCTCTGTGTGGTGGGGTACGGCTCCCGGGTCAGCCCATCCATGTGGTCGTGTCCCAGAGGAGGACTGGGGGTGGCCAGCGCTCCGTTCACACACTGCTGGGGCTGAGTTACAGACAGCAGGGCTCCCTCCCCATCCCTTCCTGGTGGGCTTGGCAGCGGCACCGCTCGCCTTTCCCAGTGGGATTTTGGAGGCGTCCGCCAGTTCGTGGTGTTGATGCTATCTCCTGGTGCCTGGCAGCACTTTGCCGGCCCAGTCCAAGCCCTGTGCTGGACTTTGATGTGCAGGGCTGATCTCTGCGGGCTTCAAAGAGCTGCACAGCAAAGAGGTGTGTGAAGAGTTACCTCCTTTTTGGCTTTGGCGCTGAACGCTGGGCCAGCGGTTGGGTTTGGTCATAGGGGAAAACAAAACCAAGGAGCGGGCAGGGGAGCAGCACCTTGCTGGGCTTCAGGGAAGGCAGAGCTAAAGGAAAGCCCCAGTGCAGGTGTCTGCATGTGGAGGGGTGAAAGCAGGTTGTGTCCCAGTCCCTTCCCATGTCGCTGCACTGAAGCCCCACTGCTGATGGCAGTGCCAGCCTGCATCTGCATGCGCTCCTCTCTGCATTGTTGTCCCCGTGCTGAAGGGCGATGGGGGGCATGGTGCTGCCTTCCCAGGAGGTGTTTCCCTCCGGGCAGGGCACAGCATCAGCTTGGCGTCTGCCCCAACATCTGTGGGGACGCACTCTGCTGGAGCTGTGGGGCAGGGGTGCGTTGGGCTGTGCTGGAGCTGATTTTGAGGTCCCGCGGGTGCTGCAGACTGTGCTGAGCACCAGCAGCTGCACGTGGGACACACATCAGTGCTGTCAGACCACGAGTGGGATGTGCTTCATTTGCTCAACCTTCATTTGCAGCGGAGCCATGGTTTCTCGGTGCTGGTTACCTGCTGCAGGTGGCTTTTTAGCTGAAGTCACTGAGAACTGGGTCACTTTTGGCCACGTATAAACCGATTTGTGAATCCTGTGCATCAGCACAAACCCCGTTGCTCGGCGGCAGGCAGCGAGTGGTCCCAAATCCAGCAGTTGTTAAGCTGAACATTCGTCATGCAGGGTGCAGAACTCCTGAGGAAGCACTTCTCAGTGCTCGCCTGCAGCAAGTGATAAGGTGGCCATCTGCATTCCTTAGCAGTTTTATTCCAAGTGAATTAACTTAAGATTCATTGCATATATATGTATATATCTCAGTGTACACCTGTACTAACACCCCCAAAGTTCCCAGTTCCATGACATCCCCACCTGCACACACCGGTGCCCGCTGCTGCTGCCGTGCCGCCCTGCTTGCCGGGAGCCTGGCAGTGCCAGCAGGAGGTGCTGTGCTCTTGCTTTTGCTTTTGCTTTTGCCTTTGCAAAGAAGTTTCCTGCCCAGGGGTGCTCAAAAGCAGTGTTTCTGGTTACTGTTCTGCTGTCCGTGTGGCAGTCATGCCAAAATGCGTTGGATAGGAATAGGAGGGGGGGGAAGGCTGGGTTACTTTCCCAAGTTAATGTTCCAGTGGAGGGCAGAGCTGGAGGATGGAGGTGCCCCGTGCACCGGGGACTAAATGTGATGGCAGCAGCAGAGCAAGGTAGCGGGGCACTGAGGACAGCAGAGTGGGCAGATGGCTTGTGGGGTCCGGTGAGGGTCCCACTGCCTTGTGCTGGGGAGTTCTAGCAGCCCCAGGTGCTGCTCAAGGCCTCGCTGTGGCTCTGAACGTGTTGTACCTGCTGCTTCTTGTGCTGTCATGCCAGGACCAACCTCCACAGTGTGGGTGCATCCCCAGTGGATTTCCCATGGCCTTTCACCCTACTCCTGCATGCCCTGATGGAAAGGGGAAGGTGTAACCACTGAACTGGGCTGGGGAATATGCAGCAAGCATCCTTCCTTCTTCTCCCTGTTTCTTCCTTCCCCTTCCTGCAGCCCATCCCGCCCCTCTGCAGCCCATCTCACTAGGGGACAACGCTGAGCTCTGCCATGCGACTCTGCTGAGCTCAAGTCACCGCACGCCAGCATAGATTGCCTGGACTAATGGCAAACTGGGGCTTGTAATCTGGCTCCTCCTACCTGCATCTTCACAATACTGGGCCATGCCACTGCACCGCAGTGCAGAGCTCGACTCTCCCAGAGGTGTGGGACGAGAGCACAGCAGCGTCTGAGCCCCCCGTGGCCTGAACCAGGCTGTCCGTGCCTGCGTGTGGGGAGGCCTCAGCACTCTCTCCCTGATTCCCAAATGCCCTCATTCTTCATGTTTTAATGCTTTTGCTTCCCTTCTGCACCTCCTGCCATCTGCCCCTCCTTGCTCTGGTAAGAGAAGTGAACACAGAGCTGTGACCACAGCAAGTAGAGGCAGAGGCCCCGTGCCAGCCTGGGGTCCGGCCCATTGCTTGGGGTTTCCCCCCGTGAATACACTGCACACAGGTGCCTTAATGCAGCGCAAAGCTGGGGCAGGATAGAAAAAGGATTTCTTCAAGGGACACTGGTGGCAAAGGCAGTCCTAAAGGCTCCGTGCGCGTTGGCATCCCGTGGGGAAGTGAGCTCAGTGTCCTGCCCAGACCACACGGACGGCGCGAGCAGACGCTGAGGCTCCAGGTGCTGCGAGCCCGGCTTTGACTCACCCGTCTGCGCGGCCGGCGGGGAGCTCCCTCTGCGAGTCTGTGTTGGTTTTAATTCATCATCCTCCCTTCGAAAGTTTGTACATAGCTGCCTGTGCTACAAGGCGGTGTTTGAGCAAGGGAAGCTGCGTCTCGCTGGGTGTGTTATCCTACAGAAATATCTTTCTATAAATAAACAGATAAAGGGATTGCTGCTGCGGGGCGGCCCTGCAAACGAGCTCTCGATATGAATGCAAAGCCTCTTGCATAAATGCCCCCCATTCAACAAATGAAGTGCCCGACTGGGCTGCGTGTGCGGTGCCCCTGGGGTGGGGGGGTGATGTGGGCTTTGTCCCCAGTGTCCCCCAGGACTCGGGCAGAGCGGAGCAGTGGGTGATAGCATCGTGCAGGGGAAGGGACATCTGCTGGCATGTTATGGTACAGGAGGACCTGTTCTGCTGGGCTCACTGCTCCTGTTTTCCCCATCTCAGTTTGCAGAGATGTAAGAGTGGCTGTGGTTTAGGGATTTGGACCTACTGGGTTTGGGTGAGGGGAGCACAGCAATGGGACTGCCTGGGCTGTGGCTTGAGCGCAGTCAGAGCTACGAGGATCTCGTGTTTGCTTTGCAGCCCGGAGGATGAAGGGGCACGAGCACAGTGCTCTGTTCCCATCACCGTTGCTGGTGGGTTGGAGCACACGGAGAGAAATCCAATTCTGCACTGAGAAACAGCAGTGAGGGGTTGGTTCAGAGAGGCAAAATGAAGATGCTTCTTGTGGAGATGTGCGAGCCAGTTCTGCTCCTCCACCTGGTCAGTGTTGGTGTTTGTTCCGCTGCAGAATGGAAGAGATGCCCTCACCTCTGCCTGCAGCAGAGCCTGGGCACCGGTACGGGGCAGCTCTGAACCAGGAGAGCTGAGAGCTCTTGGTCTGGCCCCACACCTCCTCGTGTGTCTGTCTGTCTGCCTGTCCACTGGGCAGCACTCTCACATCTCACTACGGGTGCTCGGAGTCAGCTCTGTGCCGCACTCATTTCACCCCAGCGCGTTCTGGCCTTGTAGGGTCACCTCACCATGGGGTGACATCAAGGACAGCTTTCCTCCTGCATCCACACACCCCTTTGGGAGCAGCCGTGTGGGCAAACTGGAATATCTCTGTAACCACCACCTCTCCATCGCTCCGTGGGCCAGAGTGGCTCCATCAGGTGCTCTTCCCCAGCTGAATGTCTTTGGTTTGGGGCAGGGAGAAGAGGGCTCATGGGGAGCTCATACTTCTCCTTTTTGTGTGTTCCCAAGCATGCTTGCATGCTCTTCAAGCAGTGGGGAGGGGGATAAGAGGTTTTTTCTTCTGCTGGTGCCACGTGGGGCAGGAAGGAGCAACTTCTGAGCCAGCAGTGCAGAGGAGCTGAGCTCACTGCCCTCCAGCTCCCAGAGCTTTGGCAGTTCCTAAAGGCAGAGGTCCGTCCGTGGTAGCATGCAGTGCTGTGCAGTCCCTGCTGAGCACTGAGCGTGGGGTGAAGTCTGGGAGAGCTCTCACTGCGACGTTTGGAGCTGTCAAAAGCTGATCAGAACCATCCTGCCCGCGCTCATCCTCTGCCTTAAAGGGACCTCCTCCCTCCTGGGTCTGAGCCCCGGGCCCCGTCCTGTGTGGGGCAGTAGCAGCAGCCTGTGTGCAGTGCTCCGAGTGCTCCCAGGGGAGCAGTGCGGTGTTTGGTGTCGTTTTAATGTGGGCAGTATCCCCTGGCCGCGGCAGGATGCAACATGAGAGGAACCAGAATGATGCTAATAGTGGAGTGCCCCCAAGGCTCCAATAGGCTTCAAGAAATGAACGCTGCTGCGGGAGCAGGAGCGGTGTGATTTCCAGTTGCCTGGTGCTGGTGGGCAGCTGGCCCCAAATGCCCACCCACAGCCATGGGACAGGGCAGGGGGAACCTTCTTGACGCCATCGTTGTGTGGGGTAAAGGGAAAGTTAGCGCTCCTCCCAACACCAACCCCATCCCAAGGATTTAAACCCGGGCTTTTAAAGAGGAATAAAGAATAACGAGGACATGGGTAGATGGTTTCTTTTTATCTCTACAGCTGAAGAGATAAATGTGACATTAATTATGTGACACGGCTTTGAAAATCATTGTATATCTTTGGTGTTGTTTTTTTTTTTTTTTAAAGGGAGGTTTCAGATTTCTGTCTGGGATTAATAAGGAAGGACAATTTAAAAACCAACAACAACAACAACTTGAGAGATGATCTGCAGGGAGAGATCCTGCCGTCTTACTTTGCACCTACCACCGAAATTTCCCACTAAGCCATGTTCCTCAGTACCGCAACCAAACAGCTCCTAAACGCCTCCAGGGATGGTGACTCCCCACCTCCCTGGGCAGCCCATTGCAGCGCCTGACCACTCTCTCAGAGAAGAATTATTTCCTAATATCCATCCTGAATCTTCCCTGGTGCAACTTGAGGCCATTCCCTCTCGTCCTATCGCTGTTACCTGGGAGCAGACCCCCACCTCCCCACAACCTCCCTTCATGGAGTTGCAGGGAGAAATAAGGTCTCCCCAGAGCTCCTCTATTCCAGACTGAACCATCCCATTCCCTCCACCACTCCCCATCACACTTGTGCTCCAGAGCCCTCACAGCTCCGTGCCCTTCTCTGGACACGCTCCAGGGCCTCGGTGTCTTGTCTTGTAGTGAGGGGCCCAGAACTGAACACAGCACTGCGGCCTCCCCAGGGCTGAGTACAGTGGGACCATCACCTCCCTGTCCTGCTGGCTGCACTATTTCTGACACTACCAGGATGCCGTTGGCCTTCTTGGCCACCTGGGCACGCTGCTGGCTCATGTTCAGCCAAGAGTTGACCAACACCCCCAGGTCCATTTGCTCCATGCAGCCTTCCAGCCACTCTGCCCCAAGCCTGTAGTGCTGCCTGGGGTTGTTGCAGCCGAAGTGCAGGACCTGGCACTTGGTCTTGTTGAACCTCATCCCATTGGCTTCAGCCCAGTGATCCAGCCTGTCCAGATCTCTCTGTAGGGCCTTGCTACCCTCAGGCAGATCAACACTTTTCCCCAACTTGGTGTTGTCTGCAAACTTACGGATAGTGCACTCAATACCCTCATCCAGGTCATCAATAAAGGTATCAAACAGGATGGGCCCCATTACCAACCCCTGGGGACCATCACTTGTGACCGGTCGGCAGCTGGGTGTAACTCCATTCACCACCACTCTCTGGGCCGAGCCCTACTGCCTGTTCTTTACCCAGCACAGAGTGTACCTGCCCAAGTCACAGGCTGCCCACTTTTCCAGGCGAATACAGTGGGAGACAGTGCCAAAGGCTTTGCTGAGGTCTAGGTAGACCACATCAACAGACGCCAGCTGGGTCACTCAATCACAGAAGGAGATCAGGTTGCTCAAGCAGGACCTGCCTTTCATGAACCCATGCTGGCTGGGCCTGATCTCCCGGTTGTCCCACGCACGCCGTGTGATCTCCCTCAAGATGATCTGCAAGGAAAGCAGTACAAAGGAAAGAGATGTTTCCCACCTGCCCGTGGCTTGTGGGGTCGCTGCCTGATCCTCTTTGCAAAGTGAATGGAAGATTCCTAGGGGAAGTTCTAGGGAGCGACAAGCCCGAGAGCCGTATCGGAGCCGTTATCCCTGGCTGGGCTGGGGTGTGCACAAACCCCAGAGCTGGGAGCTGCTCAGCCCCATCCGTCGATGAGCACCAGGTGTGGGGCATACAGAGAGGCAGGGGTGCGTGCCTGGGGCAAGGGCAGCGGTGGGGAAGCAGATCAGTCCCCATCTGCTGTGAAACCATCGTCCTCGGGGTGCCAGCTGGGCACAGTGTTGCAGCAGGGCTGGCAGAGGTGCCGCAGGGGCTCTGCGCTGGGGGCTGAGTGCCCGTGCAGCCCCGGGCACATAGGGAGCTCTGCATGGCTGCATGTGGTGGCGATGGGAGGACCAGAGGATGGTGATGGTGGAGGCAGCAGGGAACATCCTTGTGGGAAAGGAGGGGAGGGACGTTCCCCACATTCAGGGTGCCCTCCCCCTCCAAATAAACGTTGGCAAGAGGTGCGGAGAGATGCTCTGCTGAGCTGGGGTGGGCTGGTGACAGGAGCACATGGGGGCTTTGGGGGTTTATAACATCCATCTGCGTGCTCGATGACGAAAAGCCTGATAGCTCCTGCATGGGGCACCTCGAGGGGGCTGCAGTTTGCCTGCAGAGGCTGCGGGGAGAAGCAGGGTCTGTCCCAGAGCCTGGCACAGCCCTCACCCGTGCGAGCTGCAGGGTGCCAGTGGTGGCACTGGGGGGTGCAGAGCTGTGTCCTGCTGCAGGGTGGCCCTCTGGCAGCGCCCGCTGCGGCTCGCAGCGATGTTTGCTTTAGGACACACCTTTGATAATGTTTCGTGTGCTCCCGGCCAGGCCTTATAACTCAGCGGGGCCGTTTCAGCCAGCATAATTTGAGACCAACAATAACAAAAATAAATCCCTCCACACTTTCCATAAAGTATATATTTAGATGTTACTGTACGCGAGCCGCCACCAGAAGACGAGGCGTTGACTTGGCCCCCCCCCGGCCCTGGCTGCAGCCCCGGGTTCACCCCTCGGCGCTGGGCTGGGCACACAGCCCCCCGTGCCCTCGCCCCACCGTACCCCGCAGCCCACCCAGAAGGGTCCGTGCAGCCGCAGGGAACACCTTTCAGCTGCAGAATACATAGGAGCGTGTGAGCACATCGGAGCTGGGGGTGCGTTCAGCCAGAGGCTGCGCCCCATGGACGGGTGGTGGGCGTGCGGGTGCGGGTGCGGGTGTGCTGCTCCGGGCAGTGGGAGCGGTGCAGCTGGGCTGCCCTGCACCCTGGGGGCTTTGTCCCTGAGGTGAGCGGAGCCTTTTGCACGGCCGCTGGAAGCCAATGTAAAGATTTCTTTTGGCATCAGGGAGTTTCGGATAAGAACTGTAATTGCTGCTTAGCGCTGTGAAGCCAATCTCTTTGCTCCTGAGCCTGGACTTGCCTGCCTCACGCTGTCAGTGGTCCGCGGTGTAAAGCCTGCGCCCAGCGCGATGGCTGCGGGGCTGATCCCGAGCGTCTGCAATCAAATATCATTAGATCAGGGCAGTTCATAGCCTACTGTCAGTGGAGCTGTTCGGCTTTGGAAATACACTGTGCCCTGGGGTCTGTGCAACCACTTGTATTCAGTAAAAGCTCCACTCAAGTGGCTTTTAGCACCTCAGCATCTCTGGCTGGGCAGAGCCAGAGCCCTGCAGCAGGGGCTGGGCTGCAAATCCACACTGGCCGTGCAGGAGCGCTGCGCTGGAGGAGCTCCATGCTGCAGAGATGCACCGAGCACGCAGGTTCCCCCCCGGGAGCTGAGCCCAGCGCAGAGGGAGCTGCTCCATCCTCCCCTGTCGGTGCTTCTGGGAAGAGCCAACACTGCACGCGCAGCCCCGGAGGCAGCCCGGTATCTGGGCTCGCTGTAAAAATAACCCCTGGGGAGATCCCTTCCCATATTCCCTTTGGGAGAGGAATTTATTTCTGATGTGCCTATAGAATTAGCAGAGGGGCCTTTTCTCCCTCTTGTTTGTGTGAATGGGGCAACGGCAAGTCGGGGGATGCTGCTCCCTGGGGGGAGAGCTCTCACAGGGGTCTGCAGCGCCTTTCCCATGGCACCAGCGCAGGAAATCAGCAGCTGCAGGTGTGCCTCTCCAGGAGGAAATAAATGCATTTCTGCCTCTGACGCAGCAGCCGAACCCCCCGACGTGCAGCGAGGGGCTGCGCTCAGCAGCATGCAGCAGTGGGCAGCAGGGCGGTGTGTGCATTCTATGCTTCAAACTTGGATTTTGACCTTTTTTGTCATGCTCCTCGGTAATGAGAAAGAGCCAGGAGAATCTCTTTTCGATTCTAAGTTTAAGGAATGCGAGGTTTTGAAGGTTTTCTTCCTCAGCTTGGATTCTTTGGGTCTGTTGGGATCAGACCTCTCCTGCCTGCTGGTAGCTGTGTTTCATTCCCATTGCCATGTCGCACCCCCTAGGCTCCTGGGAAACTTTCTGGTTTCTGAAGTATAGATCACGGTTGAATTTGTGCTTCAAGAGAGCAGAGAAATGGAACGAGACATGTTTGAAGAGGAGGAAACAATCCTGTTTCCTGTCCTGCAGAAGTGCTGGGATTGCTCCAGGCTGAGCTGGGAGATGCTCT
Source organism: Numida meleagris (assembly GCF_002078875.1). Classification (NCBI taxonomy): domain Eukaryota; kingdom Metazoa; phylum Chordata; class Aves; order Galliformes; family Numididae; genus Numida; species Numida meleagris. Next base: position 14,630,815 of record NC_034421.1, on the reverse strand, counting down.
GAGGGTCGCTGTGGCCGCGGTGCTGCTCGGCCCTGTGCCTGCTGGGGCACTTCCCTGCTGGGCTCCACGGCCCAGCTCTGAGCTGGCCTTTTGCTGCTGCAGAAGCTGGATTTGGGTGTGTGGCTCTCTGAGGATGGCAGTGAAGTCCTTGGAAGATGGAGACGTTTAAGGGGCTCAGATGGTTGCTTTGTGTCGAGGCAGAGCACGATGGGTCCCAGCCAAGCCCAGATCTGCTCCTGGTGTTGGGGTTTATGGATCGCGGTTAATTTGAGAGGTGGCTTTGTACATTTAATAGGTGGGTGATTGATCCCGGTGCCTGGAAGATTCGCTCTTTTCATCGGATCATTTCTTATTTATAACTGCAGCAGCTGGAGGTCTCCTCCCGGAGGCACTGGTGCGGTGATGGGGATGGGCCCCTCCGCACTCCTAACCCGGCCCCCTCGGGCCAAGCCCTCCCCACCCATCTGCCAGCCCCACACCAGCTTTCGGGGCCCTCCTGCTGGAGGAGGGCTGTGCTGCCTGTGGTTGAGGCAGGGCAGGAGCGGTTCAATGAGCCGCACGGTGTCGGCCGCGGCCGTGCTCAGCCGAGCCCTCGTCAGCTATCTCTTTAATGAGGCTGCCTCGTGCCTCAGTCAGCTAATTAAGGAGCCCATGCAGTAAGCCGAGGCACTGGGCTGTCGGTGGGGAGCTTTTCTGAGCAGGATGTGAAGGGAAGAGGGATCACGCTGGCAGCAGCTGCTTGGCCGGGGCCCCGGACATTGAGCTCACCCCACGGAGTTACTGGAAATGGAATATCGGGTTTTAGGACCAGTTATAAATACGGGCGCAGGAGCTGATGCAACCCTGGCGTACGAAGGCAAAGTGTTTGGAAACGGGAGCCCAGGCCGGGCTGCTTCCCCTGTGTAACCCAAGGCGGCCGCAGGGCACCGGGCATGGCATGGGGCTGCTGTCGGGCACGGCACTTGCTCCTCCCCTCCTGGTGACAAGATGGAATATGGCAGCGTTTCCTTTTTGTTGGCGTCATTTGGTTTGGTTTTTCTTGCTCAGAAGGGAGCGCTGAGGCTGCGGCTGCTCTGCCCATGGGAAGGTTTCCAGGTGGCCGTGCAGGAGCGGTGCTGCCCCATGCACAGCAGCTGCCTGGTGCCCCTATGGCTGCTCCCAAAGTCCCATTGCATTTCATAGAAACAACGTCCCGCACAAAGTGCCACGCTCCCCATGGATTTACACGGGCCGAGGCTCCCGTGCACTGACCTCTCCCACTTGGTTCAAAAAAAAAACAACCATCCCAGCTGTATTACTAGTAGATCTTTGTTTGGAATTCAGTAAAGACATTTGCACCTGCCAAAGGATATTTCAGGCTGCTGTAGAAGAAACACAGAAAAGACCCTCAGGAGAATAAGCTCTGTGGGTTTCAAAGCAGTTTGTTGAGCAGCCCATTACTTCGAAACCTGTGAGGTTCCATGTGAGACTTTCCCACCGGGCACTGAGCAGCGCACAAAGCAGCTCTGCACAAGCACCTGAGCAAGGAGAGCAGGCGGCAGACTGCTCCTGCTGCAGTGCTGCTGCCCGGCGTGGTCCTGCTCCCCTGAACAGGACCTGCACATTCCCATTGCCGCGAGGCCGAGTTCTTTACAGCAGGTGCCATGAGAACAGAACGTGGCAGCAGCCCCCAGGTTCGTGCAGAGCAAAATGCAAACCCTGCTGCAGCTCCCAGCTCGCGCGTCACCTGCATTGGGGTGGCTCGGGGTGCCACAAGGAGCTCAACTTGCACCCATGTGCCAGCACCCTGCGGGCAGCCTGAGTGCTGGCAGGGGTCAGTGCTCCCCGGCCCATCTCATCCTGGTGCTGCAGCGCTCTGGCAGAGCTGCAGAACTCCTCAGCCCTGTGCTGGCACTGAGCTGGTGGCAGCGTCTCCTGCCTGGCTGTGCTGCTAGCAGGGCCAGCAGGTGTGCCAATGCAGGAGATGCCTCTGGCATTTTAAGCCCAGCATCACCGAAATCTCTTCTGAGCCTGGGTGTGAGCTGCAGTGGTTAGATGCCTTTGCTCCTGTGTCACGCTGCTGGTGCCTGCAGGGAGCAAGGGCTGGGCCATGGCCATGCGACCCTCCCCATGCAGCCACTGCAGCACCGAGCCCCTCAGGTGTCAGCTGCAGCAAGCAGTGCCCCGGACACCCTTAGCCTCCCTCCTCCTCCTCCTCACCTCTTTCCCATCCCTGAGGACACAGAGCTGGGTGCAGGAGGAGTGCCAGCAGCCTTGGAGCAGCTGACACGGCCCCAGCCCATGAGAGCACAGCGGGTTCTGGTGGCGATGTGGTTCTGGGACCTGTGGGCCTGCCCGGTTAATCTGTTGCTTTACCTCTCAGCTTTTCATTCTCATGACCCAACTTTTCACTTTCTGAGTCCTTTTGCAGCTGCAGACCCAGTCCTTTCTCCTCCTGCCCCTTCCCATGCCTGCCCTGTGCTTTGTGCTGCCCACTGGCTGCAGAGCCCTGGGCTGTGGGGCAGGGTGCTGCTCCCAGGGCTGACGCATGAAATCACTCCTGCTGCCCCCCTGCTCCTGGGCCTGCCCAGCCACAGTGTTAGGGACCTGGCCTTGCGGGCACAGGCTGCACCTTTGTCCTGGCTCAGCTCTTTTCTGAGCTTGCTTTGTTCTGGCATTGCTGGGTGAGGGACACTGAGCACTGGAGGGCACTGAGCCACTGGAGGGGAGGGGATTTGGTTGTGGGGCACTTACTGAAAGACTGGATCAGACAGTCTGGAGGTGAGGAGTGCCTCTGCTCTGGAGGCAGCTCAAGAAGCTCAGAGCTGCATCCAAACCCGGGCTGCCTGACTGACCTCTGTCATTAGTGCTGTGCCCCTCTGCAAGGATGCAGTGTCCCCTTCCCCACGGGCTTGGTGCTTGGCAGAGAGCTCATCCCCAGGACCCGTCCAATGGCAGGGGGCTGTGTGACATGGCTGGCGCTGGCCTTGGTCCCTCTGACCCTTCCTGGTCCCACGACCCTTCCTTGACCCCTGACCCATCCATTGGCACTCCCTGGCTTGCATTGGCCCCTTTGCCGGTGGCTGTCCCCAGGTCCCCTCCCTTTTGTGTGCCATGTTCCTGGGCTCAGTGGGAAGCACACAGGCTGATGAAGGAAAGTCATGGAGGTGAGTGTGGGATGTCCCCCTCTGGGAGGTCCCCCCCAGCCATGCCTGCAGATGAGTGATGCCTGGAGGAGATCCCAGCAGTGCAGCCCCCGTTGTCTCAAATCCAGTGCCTTGGACACGACTCTTCCTCTTGGTTCCCCCGAACCCTGTGGGTGACAAACACCCTACAAACCCCTGCATTCCCCCTGCCCCCTGCACCTTCCCTCCCCTTGGCACCGGCAGCCCCACGTCACCCAAATTTCGGCCCCGTGAAGCCCTGGCCTTCACTTGCAGTGGCTTTGCTGCACTTCAGTTCACGCCAGGAGGCAGATGTGGCACAGCTGCTGCCAGAGGAGGCACACGAGGAGGGCAAGGGACAGACAGGTCCGGTTTGACTTTCCTATTTTGTTCTATCCCCTCCCTAAAGGAGCCGCCATCAGCAGGACGCGCTGATGCGTGAGAGGTGCCCCACGAGCGTGGCTGGTCCCAGTGTCTCCTGCTCCACGGGGTCCTCACCACCAGTGGCAGCGGCTGTGGGCTGGTTTCATTAGGAGGAGGAGGAATGGAATAGGGCAGTAACGCCGCAGGCCGCTCTGTGCATCACTGCCGCATGGGAGAACAGCGCTGCAGCATCGGGGGAAGCACCCCGGGGCTTTCGGCCC